>NC_042615.1:787297482-787394566 GCF_901001135.1 Rhinatrema bivittatum
GCACTGCTGAGAATGGGAACATTTTGATGGCAGCCTTGAATCCCCTGAAGCATTCCCTGGGAACACAGTCAGTCTCTAAGGGTCCAGGTATCAGCCAGCAATATAACTCTTATGTCTCAGGAAGATGTGGCCTCTCCTCCTGCTTCCCAGGTCATGTTGACATCTGCCGTTTTTGAGGAGAAGTTGGATAGGAAGATCCAGGAGGCCCTGGATGGTAAGACGCAGAGCCTTGATGCACTAGCATCAACGTCAGTGAAGTGACTGCAAGCAGACATCCAGCCCTTGCTGGAATCCATCTGGCATCTGTTGGAAGGGCCCTGATGCCAGTTTCTGGAGGGGAAGTGACATCGGGAACTGCTGCACTGATGATGATCTCCAGCCTATCAGTGGAGGAAACTTCTCCAATGTGCAGGAATTTATTGGAATCTAGACCTCAACAGGCAAATGCTGTCCTCTCTGAGGTCTTGTCTGCTAGACAGGTCCATATCCATAACATAACAGTCTGGATCAGACTCAGATGTTCCTGGGGGTTCAGCTATGGATCTGAGGATGGCTTTTATCGTGGGGGTCTACAGGTCTCTCCTCATACACCTTTCCTTCACCAATTTTGTCATTTATGTTGCAAAAGGAGGAAGAGTCCAGTGCTCCAGTCTGTGGAATCTCCAATGAATATTGTGGCTGTGCCTGTATATAAGATCCTTCAGGAGGCACAGATGAGAATGTGGGAGATCCCCCTCTCTATGGCTCCTGCAACTGAGAAGGCAGACATGATATATCCAGAAGTGTTTGGGTAATTGCCAGGTTCTTATGGCCTGGTTTGGCCTCTGTTGGAAACAGGATGCTGGGCTTGATGGACCCTTGGTCTGACCCAGCATGGCAATTTCTTATGTTCTTATAGAAGGATCCTGGATTTGAGAAGCAGCAGGTGCCTCTCCAATTGGTGGTTGAATCTACTCTCAAGAAGGGCAAGAGGTCTAGAACCTATTCCTTGGTGCCTCCATGGAGGAATTTTCATATTCTGGACTTGCTTGGGAAAAAGGTTTTTTAGGAAGCTATGCTCAGTGTCCACATAGTGTCCCGCCAGATCTTCATGAGCAGGTATATGCTCACTACCTGATATACTGAAGAGCAGTAGATAGAGTAGCTTCCTCAAAGTGTTATGCCTTGTACTCACTAGTGGACAAGGATGTGGACCGTGGTTTGCTCAAACTTGAGACACATCAATAGTCTCTGCAGTGGGTATTGGTGACCTCAGACCTAGGAAAGGATTTTCAGGAAAGGCTCACCAATGTGCCTTGCCATGGAGAGAATCTTTGTAGATCAGGTCAAGGAAGTAGTAGCTCAGATTAAAGACCACTTTGCAAAGCCTTACTACCTCTAGACTGCTATTCAGACCCAACCTCTTCAGCCAGGAGATATCCAAGTGGGGTGCCAAAGAGGCATTTCTATCAGCTGATGAAATATTTTCCTCTGCCCCCCCCTTGGTCTTGTCAGCAACAGTGTCCTCATGCTTATTCTAGTAGCAGAGTCCCAGTGCCACAGCTAGTACCACAGCCAAAACCTGGGATGGGGTTTTGACTAGATCAATATAGCTGGGATCCCATTATCTGTTCTAGAGGACCACCTTGTCAATGGGAGGCTAAGGTTGTATGTAAATTGTTGGCCTGGAATAACTTCAGATACTTGGGTCTTCGGCATAGTCCAAAGAGGATACAGTTGCACTTATGGGGTGCTACAAATGCCCACCAAAACCTTTTTGGTTGGTATCTTGGCATTAGAAATTGCTGCAAAACAAGTTCTCCCTCATAGAGGCCAATGCGGTCGAGCTCATCCCACCAAAAGAAAGAGGACAGGGATTTTACTCCTAAGTACTTCTTATCCAGAAAAAACAGGGGTCTCTGTCCCATCTTAGACCTAAGGGCTTTGAACAAGTATCTGAGGGAAAAGTTCATTTACACTTATTTAGATTTATAAATCGTCTAACACTAAAAGGCCTAGGCGGTGAACAAAATAATATACACAATTTTAAAAAAGTTAAATAAAACATACAATTAAAATAAAAAATTATATTACAATGATTTAAAAAATAGGAAATATTGAGTTAAAACAGACAAAGAACACAAGAGTTAAATGATAAAACAAACTAACCATAGGCTTAATGATTGGGAAAGTCATCACTTATACCTGGGAATGAAATAGATCCGTTTGGGATCTGCCAGGTACATGTAACCTGAACTGGCCACTATTGGAGATAGGCTGCTGGCCTCTGTGGACATTAGTCTGACCCATCATGGCTTTTTTCATGTTCCCTAGGCATCCTCATTCCCTTTCTAGAAAAAAGGGACTGACTATATGCTCTTTAGATCTGACACCCACATTGAGATATTTTCAGGTCACAGGAAGTATCTCAGATTTCTGGTAGGAAAACACCTCCATTATTGCATAATGCTTTTCAGTCTGGTGTCGGCGCCACATGTATTCACAAAATGTCTTGTGGTGGCAGTGTACCTATGCTAATTGGGGGTGCATGTGTTTGCCTACCTGGATGATTGGCTAGTGATGAGCACATCTCAAGGCAATGCTACAGAATTAGTGAGCAAAAACCATACAGATGTTGGGGTTACCAAAGGATGTCATAAACTATTCCAAATCCTACTTGAGTCCATCTCAATTTATAGGAGTGCAGCTTGACATGACTCAAGTGAGAGCCTTTCTCCCACAAGGGAGAGTTTCCACATTAATATCCACAGTGAAGAGGATAACAATGAGTTGGCAAACATTTAGTATGAGTCCTATTGAGGTTGGTGGGCCTCACTTAACACGTCTTCACATGAGAAGAGCCCAAGGGATCCTCAGATTACTGTGGAATCAAGCCACTTAAGATCTTTAGGACAGCATCCACATCAGGGGCGGATTGTGGGAAAATAGTGACCCGGGGGATTTTCTCCATACTGGCCCATGGGTACCCAATTACACATA
Organism: Rhinatrema bivittatum; assembly: GCF_901001135.1. Lineage (NCBI taxonomy): Eukaryota > Metazoa > Chordata > Amphibia > Gymnophiona > Rhinatrematidae > Rhinatrema > Rhinatrema bivittatum. The sequence goes on from NC_042615.1 coordinate 787,300,462, forward strand.
CAATTTGGTGAGTCACCAAATACAGAATAAAGGGACCATAAAATATACACAAAAATGCACAGACAAACTGAACTGGAAATCCCAACAAGTTAGACTGTATGTAATGCAGCAAAGGAAAAACAGAAAATATAATCATTCCTCATAAAACATCAAACAAAATCAAGAACTATAAAACATCACAATAGGAAAATCATACTTAAAATATATATTTCAAAACTGCTGATGAACAGAACCTCCAGTAATTTAACTCAGGGAAATTTTCAAAAATTTGTATATAACACCAATAAAATATTTCAAAAGAGCAGACATCAAATAATATTCAATAATTAAAACTAATAAGGATTTTAAAAAGGCCATGCTGTTCCCTTCTGTGGGAGCTCTTGATTTCCAGTCACCCTGATATTGTTGAGGATTAGGAGGTTATCCTCTCTCTCACACATACTCACATGTCCATTCTCTCTCACACATACACTGTCACATAGGTTTGGCCTCTGTTGGAAACAGGATGCTGGGCTTGATGGACCCTTGGTCTGACCCAGCATGGCAATTTCTTATGTTCTTACACATTCATGCTCTTATATCCACCATAACCTATCGCTCTCACTGACAAACTCTCAAGCTCTAAGACACTCTCTTCCCCTCCACACACAAACTCTTACTCCCTTGGATTTTCTCATACACACTCCTGCTCTCACACTCACTGGCTCCCACACAAACACACACACCCAGGCAAGCCCAGTCATTCTCACACACACACACAACACTGACCCCCAGGCAGGCTCCCATTCATTTTCGCAGAGTCCCATTCATACACATGCACACACTAAAGGCGGACCACCCCCCCCCCCCCTCTTTTGCCAGCAACCTCAGAGCCTCTCTCATTCCTCTGCTGCCACTACCACTGCTGCCACGTGGCTATTGGGGAGGTGCTGATTGCTGATACTAGCACTGAAGCCCATTCTGTTGCCTCCTCTGTTCAGCAGAATGGGCTTCCACTTTCTCCATGCTGATCTCATACATTGTGAGATCCTCATGGAGAAAGTGCTATTCTTGCACATTCCCAAAGATTACATGTGCCAATCACTAAAAGTAATTCCTTTTTTTTTTACCTTTGCTGGCTGATCTTAGTTTTCTAATTGGTTGGTCACAGACTTTTTTCCCACCTTCCCTTTCTTTTTTTGCCAATTCCTTTTATATTGTCTTTTTTCTGTTTCTTTTCTCTCCATCTTTCCCTCAAACACACAGTTAGGTTCTTATTCTCACATGCATTTCTCTCTCTCACACAATCACTGTCACTGTCACATGCTCTCTCATATAAAATCATTCATACACAGTCTCACTGGCACATGCTGTCTGACTCTCACACACACAGGCTCTCTCTCACTCCCACATATGCTGTCTTGCTCAAGCACAGGCTCTCTCTCATACAATCATTCATACACACAGGCTCTCACTGGCACATGCTGTCTCACACACACAGGCTCTCTCTCACTCCCACATGCTGCCTTGCTCAAGCACAGGCTCTCACTGTCACATGCTGTCTCTCTCACACACACAGAGGTTCTCTCATGCTGTCTCTGCAAACATTCAGGTCCTCACTCCCACACACAGTCTCTCAACTCATCTCATACACACACATCCTCTATAGACCCTCAGCCTCTCTCTCACCTCTGGGCCTCCTCTTCGCGGGTCGCCGCAGGATGGGCTTTGCAGCGGCCCTGCTACCGGGCCTCTTCCTCTTTGCAGGCTGCGCTGCTCCTCTTCTGCATGCGATGATGCTCCTCCTCCTTCCTGCCCACACGGCCCGGCAACATTTACTTCTGGGGCCACACAGGCAGGAAGGAGGAGCATCAGCGCGTTTAAACGCAATCTTTTTCTTCGGGACCACGGCCCTGCTGATCTGCCTATCGCAGCGCCGCAATGAGCTTCCCTGCGCCCGGGGGCACTGGCTCTTTTTTGGATACCACTGCTCGCGGCGCCCCAGGCCTGGTGCTTCTCCACCGGCCCTGCCCTCAGGTTTGTCTTCGGGCCACAGCGCCAGCAGACCCTCTTCTTGTCTTTGGCCGGGAAGTTTAAAAAAAAAAATCACGTGATGGGAGCAAACCGGCCCACCGGGGAATGCCCGATCCCCCGATAGGCCAATCCGCCCCTGATCCACAATCTAGCCTTTGTAGGACTCTGTCCTGGTTACTAAATCATTGCAAACTGACCAGAGGGGATACCTTTCAAAATTCCTCCAGTGCAAATTGTCCTGACTATGAATGCATCCAACCTGGGCTGGGGAGTCCACATAGAGGGACTCTGCACTCAGGGCCTTTGATCTGTTCAGGAAAGCTTAAATAAATTTCCTAGAGCTAAGAGTGCTGTGGTATGCTCTAGAACAGGGGTGGACAAACCTTTTTTTTTTTTTTTTGTGCTGGGGCCACATTACAAGTTACTAAACACAACAAGGGGCCGGAGAGTGGGGTGGGATGTGGCAGGTCCTCAACATAGCAATCAAATCACCACTTGCTGCAGGTGTTTCAGTATCCAGCAGGCTTAAGTACCATCATTTTTAGCACCCAGGAAAGCCCCTTCAATCATGGATCCCCAGCCTCTACCAAATCAGAAAAAACCTTCAACCCAGCAGGTATTTTCCCAGCTAGCAGGCTACCTCACCTCAGTCACAGATGCCGGCCATAAAGTATAAATAGTAAGGTGCAGACACAAAAAACGGACTGAAAACCACTAAAAGCCAGACTCGTATGCAGTGCAATAAATCCAAAACAGAAATATCATTCCTCATAAAACAAAAAGTCAAGAAATAACATAGCAGTGAGGAAACTATACTAATAAAGAGCATATTTCAAAATAGATGACATAGAACACTACCTAATACTTTAGAATAAAGTTAAAAATTTTTATCCTTAAACATTTCCCCAAAATCAAATATTTCAAAACAGCAGACATATCAAACACACAATAATTAAAACTAATAAGGATAAAAAATAAATTCCCCTCTCCATACCTGGAAACTTTCATTTCCAGTCACCCTGTGATTGTAGACTTGGATTAGTAGGGGAAAGGAGAGGAGGGTACACACAACTTCCTCCTTTCTCTCCTCATACACACACACATACACTCTTTTCTTTTCAATCCCTTATTCATCTTTCTCCCTTCCCTTCCCTTTTATTCACCTTTAGTCATTCACCCTCATCCCTCTGTTACTCAACCCTCTCACCTTCTTTCCTCTCTTGTCACTCACCCCCACTCACTTCCACTCCACCTTTTCCCTTTCTTCATTAACCTTCCCTCTGTCCCTCCTCAGTCCTTCTCTCCCAGGGCAACTCTTACCTGCTGGAAGAAAAATGGAGCTGCCTGAGAGGACAACTTGGCAATGGAAGGGAAGTCGACACAAGCAATGCTGCAGGCTGTAGTAGATAGCAGGCAGTAGCCGGTGCAGACAAACTGTGCACCTACATGTGATGGCAGCTCTGGGTTCATGTGGCCAGAGGCCGGGGTCGAGGAGCAGGCTCCCAATCTTTCACAGGCACATGTAGAAGAAGGCTCCCAGTCTATCTGTCACAGGCACACACACAAGCATATTCCCAAACATAATTGCACCTCTTCTCATTCTTCACCCCACTGGCCTGGGTTGAAGCAGCGGCCCACCACCTGGTCCCTCTTATTTTCTTGCAAGTGCCCCTGGCGCATCTCTTCTTTTGGACCCGGTGGCCTGGGCTCTGGTGGGTGCCACTGCCAGGTCTTTGTCTCTCCTCGCTGGAGGGGGACGGGAACCCTGCCAGCTCAGCAATAAAATGTACCGATGTTAAGACTTCCTTGCTCAAGTATGGTGCGTCATAAAGGGTGGTAACTTGGCATTTGATATCGGGCAGGCAGGTCGGAGCATCTGTGGGCCGCACTTAATGGAAAGTGTCCAAGTGACAGGTGGGCCGGATTGAAAACTTTTTTAAGAGCCAGATTTGGCTCATGGCCCAAAGTTTGCCCACCACTGCTCTAAAGGCTTTGAGATCAGCTAGCCAAGAAAGTTATCCCTGTCCAGGTGGACAATGAGCAACAAGTAGGGAGGAACAGGATCATATCTCCTGTGCCAGGCGATGGTTTAATGTGGGACTTGGCCATTTCTCAAGGAATGATTCTCAGAGCTACATACCTGCTAGTTGAGAATGTCCTAGAAGACAGATTGAACTGGGTCCTGAAACCCCTCAAATAGACTCTGGATGGGGGTAGCAAAACAGATATTTTGTGAGTGGAGCACACCCATGGTATATCTGTCTCACCTCTGAACAGAAAAGTCCCACTTTTCTTTAGAAGGGGGATTTGAGGCAAACCTAGTATAGGACACCTTTATCCTCTGTTAATGTCAGGGTCTGTAGTATGCTTGTCCTCCAATTCCTCTAGTGGTAAAAGCCTTATTGAAACACAGAATATACTGAGGAACTATGATTCTCATATATTTATATTAACTGAGAGTCTGTTTCTACTCCTGAGGGAGATATCCAGTAGGATCCAATTCCATCACTCAGGATCAGAGGCTGCTGTGTCATCCTAACATTGGGTCCCTAGCCCTCATGGCTTGGATGTTGAGAGAGTAGTTCTGTAACCCCTGGATCTTTCTGAAGATGTCTTATATTTATCTGGCTTCCAGGAAGGCTTCCACAAGGAAATCCTATTGTTTAAAGTGGATGTGGTTCGCCTTTTGGTGTGAGGGAAATGCCCCTAGTTCCTTTCTCGTACTCCATACAAAAACTGCTTGATTATCTTCTACATTAGGGGTAGGTAGCTCTGCTCCTGGGGCACCACAAACTGGTTTGGTTTTCAGGACATCCACAATGAATATGCATGAGATATATATTTGCATACAGTGGAGGCAGTGCAGGTAAATATACCTTATGTATATCCTGAAAACCAGATCTGGTTGTGGCACTTCAGGGCTGAAATTGCCTATCCCAGTTCTACATCTTTCTGAAACAATTCTCAAGACCAACTCAGGGTTCACCTCAGTGCAGTTGGTGCTTAGCACCACCATATAGAAGGTAAACCTGTTTCTATACAACCTTTAGTTGTCAGTCATATGGGGCTTGCTTTATTGAAGTCTCCTGCTGTCATGGTATGACAGTGTGGTATTAACCCAGTTGGTAAAAACTCCCTTTAAGCCAATCGACTCCTGTGAGCTAAAGTACCTGCGCTTGAAGGTTATATTTTTGGTTACTCACTTTGACCTGCAGAGTAAGTGAGCTCCTTGCCCTAGGGACATCCACCTTTATACCAAGTATTTTCACAATAGGGTGGTTCCACGCGTGCATCCAGCCTTAAAGTAGTGTCGTTCTCAGTTAAGACATTTGTCTTAACTCAGGACAAATGTCCACAAGAGTGTACAAGTGCTACATAGTTTGTACTGCAAGAGCCTTAGCTTTTTTTTCTGGAGTGGATTGAAGCTCTTAAGTCCACTAAGCTTTTATTTTTTCTTTAGACACCAACAAACTTGGAATTGCTATTGCCAAGTGCACCCTTTCTAATTGGCTAGCAGATTTGTATCGCCTTCTGTTATGCCCAGGAAGGCCTGAATGTGGGACATGTCAAGGCTCATATTGTAAGAGCCATGACAGTGTCAGTAGCCCACCTAAGGACTGCCTCCATGGAAAAGATCTGCAAAGCTGCACCATGGAGTTCTCTGTAGACATTCACATTGTAGTATTGCTTGGACAGGGACTCCTAAAGTAACAGTAGGTTGGCCAGTCTCTTCTGAAGTCTTGTTGAGGTATAGAACCCAAGTCCATCCCCACTAGGGGCCTGTTTTGATTTCAGGCTACATCTTTAAAAAAAAACAAACAAACAAACAAAACCTCAAATGCAAAAAAGGCCCGTTTGGCACCAGTTTCTGCCTGTTGGCACTGTTTTAGGCTCTTTCCCTTTTTTCATTCAGGGCAGTCTGTAACTGGGGATCCCAATGTGTGAGGATTGCCATCCTACTTGTTCTTAGAGAAAGCAGTATTGGTTGCCTGTAATAGGTGTTCTCTGATGACAAAGGGATGTCAGTTCTCATAAAACCTACCCCCCCCCCCCCCCCCCGGAGTCCTAGCTGAATTATAGGCTGAAGGACCCTACATTGAGGGTAGGGCATGCTCAAAGTTTCTAGAAATTTAAAGTCAAACTTCCATGCCAGGCTCCATCTGATGCTGTCATCGGTGTGAGGATGGATATCCTGCTGTCCTCACACGTGTTAAGGTAAGCAACTCTGCTTGCACTGTTTAATCATGAGGGAAGACCTTTCTCTAATTAGCTCATCCCTTTGCCATCTATGAGTTAAGAAACATCTTTTCTCATACATGATCCATAACAAATCCTTGTTTTAATTGGAAACCATAATGTGTTCTCTTTATTGTTCTAATTATTTCCGATTACTCCATGATAACTACTGTGTTCATAATTGTAATGCATATTGGAATCCTACTTGCATGAAAAAGTCATACAAATCCAAGTTGTTAATCTTATGGTGTCAATTAATTGCACCACATAGGAAATTCTTAAAGTAAATTTCAGCTTTCAACCAAAACTTGTAGCCTTTTGTTCCTTCTGTTCTTATCAGTACCATTGTTTATTTCAAGCAGTACTGTCCCCCTATGTTTTTGGATAGTCTTACCTCGGCGCTTCCAGCAAACAGCACAGCTGGAAACGTCATGACCTTGAGCAGCCACCATGAAAGCAGCACTTTGGTCAGCTCTTCAAACAAGAATGAGACGGCAGTCGTAACCAGTAGCAATGGGAGCACCAATCCTGACATCATATCACTGGATTAATATGACAACAGGAAGAAGCTCGTTAGCATAGTGCAAAACTCTTCACCATCCTGCTGCTGGACTGTGGAGTTCTATTTTTGTTTGGTTTTACTTTGCTATTTATTTAGTTTAAAAACAGACACTTTCCTTTTTCAAATGGATGGACAACACAATAGATAAAAGCATAGGTACTGCTCTGACCTGTACAGATTAAACATTTTTTTCCATTGAACATAAAGTACTCAGAGTATTCAGGAAACATTCTGCACAGCACTACACTTCAGTGTAATCTGTGCTGGTTTTGTATGATAACTGCTGAATAAACACAGCAAATATTTTTTAATTCATTTTGTTGCACTATCCAGCAATAAAAATTGTAAATATTAGAATGTTTTTAATTGTAAAAAAGCACTTATCCACTCTAAGGTAATAAAAAGTTGTTGACCTTAGATGAAAGAAAAATATGTACTCAACTAGGCTGATGTTTGGGTTACTGAAATTATCTGTGTCTATAACTGGAATTTGTTTACTTAATAAAATTATGTGTAATAGCTGTGACAACTCAAGACACATTACAACCATCATATAATAAATCTGCATTTTTTTATGAAAATGTAGAATAAATTACCTATATCAGGAGAGAATAGTTTCCCTTATGTGTTGCATGTACAAATATAGCAGATGTACTCTATATAAACTAAAGCTCGTGCACATTTATATCACTTTAATCTTACTTTTGATATGATGTAATTGTGCATGAAGAGTAATTAGACTGTGAGAGACTAGGCAATATAAGCTGCTATACCCAGGCAGATCCTGTTCTACCCAGCAATATTTATAAGTTTTGTTTCATGGAAATATATTGGGGGAAAAATAGGAGTAAAATAAAATTCATATCAACAAGGCTCCACTGTAGTATAGTTTGTGTCCTAAGCTATCCTGGAACAAGTTTCTCCTAAACTTTAAAAACTTACACATCTAAAGGCCATAACTGGACCTATTTCTCCACCCCACTGGCAGGAGGAGAGCAGTGCTTAATACTCGCACCTGCTCTTCTCTGCCACCCAGCTGAAGTCTGGCTGTTTGAACTGCACAGTGTTAGCTGGTCTGGCAACATCAGTGGGGCCACGTGCAGATCAAACTTTGATTAGAACCCAGCAGCAAAGGAGGCACATGCAGTATGCCATGCCTGCTTGCTTGCCAGTGAGAGGAAAAGGATTGTATAATAATAAGGCACTAGGGATTAATTGCCATTTAGAGAGAGCAGTCAAAAAATATCCAGGTAAAACTTGGCCAGGTGCCAACCCACTTAGATCTTTTAGTAACTTAGGTCCCCAATTCTTTTTTGCCACTGTCAGAAAGATAACCTCTTGTCAAGGGACAGATTTTGTTGTCTTCTGTTCATATTTCATTGTTGTCTAGGGCTTTTTTAATTTGTTTTCTTCTTATTGATCACTCTGTGTGCTTCTCAGCTGTTTGTGTTGACCACTTTATTTTATTTATATGCATTTGATATTTCACCTTTTCCAAAGATAAGGCACAAACGTTGACTGCATAGAAGATACACATGGTTGATGAATACAAATATGTGCTAGTTCCCTGTACGTACCAGGATCAGTCCAGACCGTGGGTTATGTCCCCCTTCCAGCAGATGGAGTCAGAGCAAAAACTGAGAGGGCGGTCCCTCATAACTGGTGCGCCCTCTGTAAACCTTCAGTATTTCTCTGACTCCAGCAGATGGCAGTTGCACCTTTGGTTCCCCAGTTCATTTAGAGCAGTGGTCCCCAACCTTTTTTGCACCAGGGACCGGCTTCAAGCAAGACCATTTTTCCATGGCCCGGCAGGGCGGGGCAGGGGCGGGGCTTTGGTCATATGAGGGCGGGGTTATGGAGGGGGTTAGATTTTAGTGCACACTTATCATTTAATTATGACATTTATAATGTGAATGTGACTCAACTCACCATAGGTTCTCACATGCGTGACACACTGACCCATGATCGTCACAGGGCTAGATGTAAAAGTACAGTTTGTATCCACGGGAACTCCCCTGACCCACAATAATGGATGTAAAGCAGAAGTATGACATTCCCCATACAACTCACCCTACAAAAAAGATATTCTGGTTCTGGTGACATCTCAGTAACAGTAACTCAAACTCCTTCTACTTCCAGGCTCAATAGCCCTACTTATGAAAAGACAGCAGTTTACCACCAATGCATGTCCTCTGAGAAAACACAACAAATAAGACCGATACAAACGCTTACATGCTAGCAAAATATCTCATCTCGGTAACAGACACAGAACCGACCTAACATACTCCCAGGATCTGTAGTAATGCACATAAACTAATCTGCACACAGTTACACCTGTATTATGGAATACACTCAAACAGGAGCAACCCTATCTATGAAAAGGCAACACCACAAATATTAAATCAGGTCCTAAAAACCAATACACCTCTTATTAGGAAAACAGAGCTAGCAAGCAGCTATAGATCCCCACACAGAAATAATTGTAAAACTATACTAATAAGCAGAATAAATGTTTCAAAACAGCTATGAACAGAATAATATCCAACAATTAAAAACTCATAAAAACTATTAAACATTCTCCAAACACCAATAAAATATTTTAAAAAAGCAGACATCACACAATTAAAATGGCAGTCAAGAAAAATAAACTTAAAAAGCCACTTTTACTTACCCCCTCCAGCAGCTCTCCTACTCCCCTTCCCTGCAAGCCGTTGCACACACCAGAAGCAGCAGTAGAAACTAAGCTCTATACTTATGGTCCTCTTCCTTAGTGCCTATGACTCACACACACACACACCATACAAGTCATGCCCCCATGACCAGTTTCTGTCTCTCACACACCAATCATCTCCCAAACAGTCTTTGACAAACACACACCAGTCACCTTCCTGAACAGTTTCTCTCATGCCATACACACATACACACAGGCTTCCCACTCCCGTGTTCTACTTACATATATGGGCTTCTCACTCTCATAATCACTTTCTCTGTCTCTCTCTCACACACACACTCACCAGTCTCTCACTCCCATGTTCTCTTTCAGATATACAGGCTTCTCCCTCCCATGATGTGTCTCACACACACCCAGGTTTCTCACTCCCATGCTCACTCTTCACATGCACAGGCTTCTCATTCCCATAATCACTTTATTTCTCTCTCTCTCTTTTTCTCTCACACACACACCAGTCACCTGATCTCGCTCATGCATACACACACACACACAGGCTTCCCACTCCCATGTTCTCTTTCAGATATACAGGCTTCTCCCTCCTATGCTGTGTCTCACACACACCCAGGTTTCTCACGCCCATGCTCACTTCTCTTCACATGCACAGGCTTCTCATTCCCATAATCACTTTCTCTCTGTTACACACACAGCAGTCTCTCTCATTTCCATGCTCACTCTCCACGTGCACAGGCTTCTCATTCCCTGAATCACATTCTCTCACATTCACACACACCAGTCTTTTTCTCTCACACACACCGTCATCTTACCAAGCAGTCTCTCTCTCTCTCTCTCATGCATGCACACTCACCCAGGTTTCTCACTCCCATGCTTTCTTTCACCCCCACAACACCAGGCTTCTTACGCCCATGCTTTCTCACATACCCAGACTTCTCACTTCCATGCTTTTTCTCTCACACACACACACATCAGTCACCTCCCTGATTAATGTCTCACACTCTCACATACACATCAGTCATCTCCCTGAGCAATCACTTTCATTGTCTCTCACATACACACACACATCAGCTCTCTGCCCAGTCAATCACACACATTCTCTCACTTACACACAGGCTGGCTGCCTGCTTCTCTCTCTTTCTCTCACTCACTTCCTCTCCCCCCCCCCCCCCCCCCCCGAGCACAAACGGTAGCTGCACCACCTCCTCCTCCAGCCCCCGTAGGCCAAGAAGGAAGAATTCCATCGATCGCAGGAGGCTCCTGCTGCTCTCCCCTTTCCCGATTACTGTCTGCTGCAATAGCTCGGGGGCCGATGCTGCAGCGGCCGCTGTTAGTTTATCACGCGGCACGGCCTTTCTTCTTCCCGCGCACCGAGTATCACTTCCTGTTCCTGTTCCGGGTCACGGGGGGGGGCAGGCGCGGGAAGAAGAAAAGACCAGCCGCGGGTGCCACAGCATTTTTTTTTTTTTGCACCGCTGCCGTTCCCGCTGGGCTTGAACATGCTGATAGCCCAGCGGCAACGGCAGCAGGGAAGGAAGAGCAGCGGGGCCGCGGCGCCGCGGCGCCGCGGACCGGCAAAAAACTCCCACGGCCCGGTCCCGGTCCGCGGACCGGTGGTTGGGGACCCCTGATTTAGAGGATAGTTTACAGAATTTCTTTATTCTTTGTTTTCCTCTAATTCTTTCCTTGGATGGATCATAGTTATAAAGTTTAAAAAAAAAAAAAAAAGCCTGTGTTCAGCTTCTCTGGAGACTTGCAGGCAGAACTTTGTTTTCAGTGACAGATCTATCTTGTACATTCCGTCTTATGTTCTGTTGTTTTGGGGGTAAGTGTTTACTTATTTCTTACAGCCAGTATTTCAGCTGCCTTAGGGGTGAATGTTGGTGTCCAAACTCTCCCCCACGACCCCCTGCTGCCCTGAGATGCCGTTTTCTTCCTAGGGGCAGCCTAACAGTTGCAGAGACGCGCCATTCCTCTGACTGAACGGGAGAGTGGGTCATTTCTGACAGGTAGCAGCACTGAATTTCTTATTCCTGTGAGGAGCTGGGTGCGGAGGGGGGTGTCCAGTCCCTTCTCCGTGGAGACCCCTGAGAAGTCTCCATAAAATCCCTCTGTCACTTTAACATCCCTGAGAAGTCTCATACCTCAGGGGTCTCGTCAGAGAAGTAAAATCCCTCTTGTCACTTTAGGCTGTCTGGAGGGGAAAGGAAAAAGGAAAGGTTTTTACTTTTTATTAATCAGTACCCTGTACAAGGACCGGCAGCTTACGGGGGAAGAGGCGAAGAGCAGTTCTCTCTCTCCCGCTCGCAGCAGCCAGGCACAGAAGGACTTTGCCATTCCCGTGGCAACTCCTCACCCCCCCCTCCCTCCTGATGCCTCAATTGCCATTTTGTATCCACATGTGGAGAGCCAGCCTGCTGCACCTGTTTCTTTGCCAGATGGGGGAAGGGAATTCTCATTTTCCTACTGCTGTTGTACTTTTATTACACCTAATTTAAGCCCTGTGCAACCGGCTGACCTAGAGCCTGCCTCTCCTCCCGATGCGGCCCCTCCCCCGGGGGGACCTCAAAGAGACAGCAGGCCTTTTCTTCTAAGTTTGTGATTTTAATGCACAAAGGTTTTTTTTTTAGAAGCAGAGGCTGAATGGCAGGAGGGAGGGACTTATACCAGCAAAGGTCCCCAGGCCATCAGGGGTGTTGGATCCCTCTGGGGGACAGGCAGGACGGACAGCTGTTAATTCCTTGGGGTCTTTAGCCCCTAATCTGCCGGACCCTGGGTCCCAGGACCTGCTCCTTGGGGATGCAGACAGGGACATTGATGGGTCCGCCCCAGACGAGTTGGACCAGATCATTAAATCACTTGGAGAGAATAAGGTGCATAAATTGCCGGAAGATCGTCACTACGCGGACCAGGTTCAGAGGCCAACGGCATTGTCGTCAGACTAGACCGGTGCCTCACAGGACTCCCTCTTCGAGGTCGCAGTCCAGGTCTCATTCCTTTAGAAGCCGGAGACTGGCTCGGAACTCCTCTACGCACGGAGCTTCTGCTACATCTACCCCTGCCTTTATCGCTCCTCCCTGTCTTCCCCCACCCCTTCCCACCACCCCTCCTGCCCACTTCCCTTGCAATCCTCAGCCCCCCTTACCCCACCCTCTCACCCCCTAGCAACCCCTCCCTGAAAGTACCCGTGCTTTAATGTACCCCTTTTTCACTCTACCCCTCTCGCCCCTCTTTTCCCTTGTTCTCTCCCTCCTTACTCCCCCTCACTAGCATTTAACTATACATATGTACACTTGCCTCCTCATACTGTAAATAAGCCCTCATATGCTAATTCCTCAAGTGTACATGCCTCGTTTACTTTGTTTATAAGTTCTTTGGCATATTTAACCCTCACTTGAATGCAAAAAGTTGTAATTCTGCTCGTTGACTCTCCTCCTTTGTATTTCGCATATTACCCAGTTGGCCCTTCCCTTGTTCATTGTAATTTCCTTTCTCAGTTACTTGTAAACCGACATGATGTGTCCTATGAATGCCGGTATAATAAAAAGTGTTAAATAAATAAAAAATACCCAATGAAACGTTGCCGGTCCACTCTTCAGTTCCCAGGATAGGAGAACATCTTTCCCTCTTCTACGAGGAGTGGATCAAAAGCACCTCAGACCGGTGGGTCTTGGCTATTCTACAGCACAGTTATGCTTTTAGAATTTGCTCTACCTCTGAGGGACAGATTTGTCTTCTCTCCATGCGGTCTCAATAAACAGTGCTCAGTGTGACAAACACTGGATCGGCTCCTGGATTTGGGTGCCATTCTCCTGGTGCCTGTACCGGAACAAGGGTTTGGCAATTATTCCGTCTACTTCGAAGTTCCCAAGATGGTCAACAGGACTCTCAAGATACCACACTTCAGGATGGAAACCCTGCGCTCAGTGATTGCTGCGGTACACCGGGGAGAGTTCCTCACATCCTTGGACTTGATGGAGGCTTATCTTCAAATCCCCATCCTATAGGAGCATCAGCGCTTCCTCCACTTCAAGATTTTTGGGCAGCATTTCCAGTTCCAGGCCCTGCCATTTGGCCTGGCAACCGCTCCTCGCACCTTCATCAAAGTTATGGTAGTGGTGGCGGTGGCCCTATGGAGGGAAGGGATTCTGGTCCATCCCTATTTGGACGACTGGTTCATCCGGGCAAAGTTCACGGATTTGTGCCAGCACTCTGTGGAAAGAGTATTACTTCTCCTCCAGTCGTTAGGCTGCATCATCAATCTTGCCAAGAGCAGCCTCACTCCGGTGCAGTTACTCGACTTTTTGGGAGCTCATTTCGGCACCAAAGTGATGTTTGGATCGGGCCCAATTTCTCCTCTCTCAGGTTCAGTGCTTTCGGAACCTCAGACTTCCCACTGCTTGGGACTATCTGGGCTCCATGGCCTCCACTATAAATGTAGTACCTTGGGCGTTTCCCATATGCGTCCCTTGCAAAGAGCATTACTCTCCCGTTGGAAGTCGGTGTTTCGAGAATTTGACTCTTCTGCCGCTTTCATCTCTAGCCAAGGACAGCCTGACCTGATGGCTCAACCTGGATCACTTGCTAAGAGTGGTGGACCAAGAGGTTCCACAGTGAGTGATCATTACGACAGACGCCAGCCTCGCCGGCTAGGGAGCTGTGTGCGGAAGCCAATCGACACAGGGGCAGTGGACGCCAGTTCAGTCAGCGTGGCCCATCTGGAGACAAGAGCGGTTCATCTGACGCTGAAGCGCTTTCTGCCTCTAGTCCAAGGCCAAGCAGTCCGAATTCTCTTAGACAACGCAATGACAGGGGCGTACATCAACCGACAGGGAGGGACAAGGAGTCTCCATGTTGCTTAGGAGACGAACAAGCTAATGCCGTGGGCGGAACTCCATTTGTCCCATCTGGCAGCGTCTCACATTGCAGGCATACATAATGTTCAAGCGGACTTCTTAAGTCGCTAACGCTTAGATCCTGGGGAGAGAGAGCTGTCCCAGGAAGCAGTGTCACTCCTCTTCATGCGATGGGGGACTCCCCATCTCGATCTGATGGCCACTCAAAGGAACACGAAGGCTCCGCGCTTCTTCAGTCGCAGAAGAAGAACAAGGCACAGAGGGCGTCGATACCTTAGTCATCCTGTGGCTGCGGGACCTCCTGCTCTACGTCTTTCCGCCTTGGCCCCTAGTGGGAAATGTGCTCCGAAGAATACAGTCACCAGGAGCCCATGATCCTGGTAGCTCCGGAATGGCCTAGACGGCTGTGGTTTGCAGACTCTGTCAACCCTAGTGGTGGACGGCCCACTTCGACTGAGACATCTGCCGAACCTTCTCTGACAGGGCCCAGTATTTTTCGACCAAGGAGATCGCTTCTGTCTAGCGGCCTGGCTTTTGAGCGGCGCTGGCTGAAAAGAGGAGGGTACCCAGAGGCTGTTATCTCCACTCTTCTCAAGGCTAGGAAGTCTTCCATCTCCATGTCCTATGTCCGGGTCTGGAAGGTTTTGAGTCTTGGTGCCAGTCTCCACATCATGCGACAATACTCCAGATCTTATCTTTCTTGCAGAGAGGTCTGGAGATGGGATTAGCCTACAATTCCCTCAGACTACAGGTGGCAGCCCTTGGTACTCTCCATCATCAGGATGGAACTACTCTTTCATCGCACCCTGACATAGTCCGGTCCTTAAAGGGAGTAAAGCATGTGAAGCCACCGATATGCAATTTAGGTCCTTCGTGGAGCTTGAATTTGGTCCTTTGAATTCTAGGCGGTCCACTGTTTGAACCTCTGAAGAGAACTACCCTCAAGGACCTCATTCTCAGGACAGTATTCCTGGTGTCTATCTGTTCCGCTCGCAGAATTTCGGAGCAGGGTTTCTCACAGGACAAGCAGGATGGTAGTCCTCACAAATGGGTGACATCGAGGATGGAGCCCACCACGGAAAACTTCTGTCAAAGTTTAAACAGAACTTTGACTGGCCCCTACTGGGCATGCCCAGCAAGGCACTGACCCTGCAGCCAGCAGGGGTCTCCCTTCAGTCTTCTTTTTTCCGCGCAGCAGTTGCCACGCGGTGAAAGGAGCTCTCTAACCACGTTCCTGACAGGAATTTGGAAATTAGTTTCCTAAGAAAATTTGCCCCTCAGGGGTCTCCCTTCGACAAATTTTTAGACATCTTACGGAACCCGGTAAGTTTTTTGCCTTTTTTCCATCGACTACCGTCGATTTTGGCCCTTGAGGCCTGTTGGCACTTACCGATCCCCAGCCTAAATTTTGGCTTCAAGCCATGGCAACGGGGTTCCGCCGTTGTCCGGATTGTACCCGGACTATGTCTATCACAGACCCCCACAGGGTTTGTGTAATGTGTTTGGGTAGTGAGCATGATGTCCTGACTTGCACCAAATGTGCCCTAATGACACCCAAGGGTCGCAAAGCCAGGATGGAGAAGATGGGGCTCCTCTTCCATGCACCCACCCCAACGCCATCGATAGCATCGACGTCATCGGAACCGGCACCGTCGAAGTTGTACCATCATCGTCAACCCTCCGGTGACCGTCCGCCATCGATCGCTTCTCGGCCGTCGACTCCCGTTCCTTCCCCGGATGGGCGAGGGGACCGGACAGAAAAGCATCGCCATCGACGGCACAAGTCTCGGCCTGTCGAGGATCCACAGCCATCGACCTCTGTTCAAGCCGAGCCACCGACAAAGAAGCCGCGAACAGACCGGACATCCTCCACGTCTCGTTCGCTGGCATCGAGGAAACCCTCACCCTCCCGGGGTGAGGGGGCCGTGATCCCACCGGTTACGGTGGTCCCTCCGGCCCTGCCTCAGCCTCCCTCTCCCGTCGAGCCGGGTATGATTACCCCTGGTCTCCGGGCAGAACTGGACCGCCTGGTCCAGGAGGCCATTGAGAAAGCGATGAAGAAACTGCAACCTCCATCGGCACCGTCTCCGGCACCGGTTCCAATGCCGCCCCCGGCACCGACACCGGCACCAGCTTCGCCACAGAGGAGAGAACCGGCCACCGAGCCGTTGATACAAGCGCTAGCACCGCTACTGAGCCGCATGGAGGCGCTCATGACGGCCCTTCCATCGGTGATTCCAGTGCCATCGACAACACCACCGTCTCCGACTGGATTCTCATCGGCAGGAGAAACACCGTTCCGGATTCCCCCTTCCGGGGTGGTTCCATCGGTGCCTTCTGGTATATCTCCACCGATATATCCTTCGATTCCATCCATTCCACGCCAGGCACCGATTCCATCGGCAGCACCGAAGCCATCGATGCCATTTCTGGTTCCACCTACGGCACCGATTCCACCTCGGTTTCCATCGATGCCTTCAGAGCCTCAGCCAGGTCCATCAGGGCTACAAGCCCCACTTGATCCCTACGATACCTGGGGTGATGATGATGATACATCTTCTGACACAGATTTGCCTTCGCCACCATCTCCTACAGAGAGTAGAAAGAGATCTCCTCCAGAGGATTTATCTTTCATTAATTTTGTGAAAGAGATGTCAGAAGTTGTACCTTTTCAACTACAATCTGAAGCTGATGACAGACACCAGATGATGGAACTCCTTCAATTTCTGGATGCTCCAAAGATCATCGCTTCCATCCCTATACACCAGGTGTTTGTGGATCTGCTCAAGAAAAACTGGGAATCTCCTTCATCAGTTTCACCAGTTAACAAAAAAGCTGACTCCACCTACCTTGTCCAGTCAGCGCCAGGTTTCCAAAAACCTCAACTGGATCATCGCTCTGTTGTGGTTGAGTCCGCGCAGAAGAAGGCCAAGCGTCTTAAGCCACACTCTTCTACCCCACCTACCAGGGACAACAAGTTCCTAGATAGTGTTGGACGGAAAGTCTATCATGGAGCTATGTTGATTTCACGCATAGCTTCATATCAACTTTACATGACTCAGTACAATAGAGCCATCCTTAAGCAGATGCAAGACTATGCTGACACGTTGCCGGACCAATACCAACCGCAGCTTCAAGCCCTTCTTCACAAGGGATTTGAGGCAGGGAAGCACGAGATCAGGACTGCCTACGACATATTCGATGCTTCCACAAAAGTTTCAGCCACAGCCATTTCAGCCAGACGTTGGGCTTGGTTAAAGTCATCCAACCTTCGCCCAGAGGTCCAAGATCGTCTTGCTGATTTACCCTGCTTAGGCGACAATTTGTTTGGAGAGCAAATTCAGCAGATCGTGGCAGAGTTAAAAGACCACCATGAGACGTTGAAACAACTCTCGTCTGTCCCACCTGAGCTGACTTCCAAGCAACCGCAAAAGAAGGACTCTAAGAAGTCATTCTTTCGACCGCGCCGTTACTACCCTCCATCGGCCAGGCCTCGTCCAGCTCGATCCTCTACTAGGCCTCAGCCGCGTCAGCCTAGGAAACAAAGGCCTACTGTAGCCCCTCCTCCTGGGCCTGCGGCGGGCCTTTGACTCCCCTGTAGGGAACACATGCCAAACCCCTCTTCCGGACATCCCTGTAGGAGGTCGACTGTACCATTTTCTACAACCTTGGTTGCAGATCACCTCAGATCAGTGGGTGCTAACAATTATCGCACAGGGTTACCACCTCAACTTCATAACTCTTCCGGCAGACTCCCCGCCTCTTCAAGCGTGGAGTCTATCCACCCATTTGGCTCAATTACAACAGGAAGTATCTCTTCTTCTGCAATCAAATGCTATAGAACCCGTTCCTCCCTCTCAACGAGGCAAGGGATTCTATTCCAGATACTTCCTCATACCAAAGAAATCAGGGGGACTACGTCCCATTTTGGACCTTCGAGCCCTCAACAAATACCTTCAAAAAGAGAAGTTCAAAATGGTAACCCTAGGCGCGCTGCTCCCTCTGTTACAAAGAGGGGATTGGCTGTGCTCTCTCGACCTCAAGGACGCTTATACCCACATTGCGATCACACAATCCCATCGCAAATATCTGCGGTTTCTAGTAGGCCACGACCATTATCAATACCGTGTCCTACCTTTCGGTCTAGCTTCTGCCCCACGAGTCTTTACCAAATGTCTCGTAGTGGTAGCAGCATTCCTAAGGAAGGAAGGTGTCCACGTCTACCCCTACCTGGACGATTGGCTAATCAGGGCCTCCACCCATCAAATAGCTCAATCCTCCCTAAAATTGACTATTCAAATACTCCTTTCCTTAGGGTTTCTTGTCAATTACGAGAAATCTTGCTTTGTCCCGTCTCAGACCTTATCCTTCATTGGGGCAGACTTGGACACCTTACAGGCAAAGGCTTACCTTCCTTTTCCGAGGGTCCACACCCTAATGTCCCTGGCTCACCAGCTCCAGTCTCAGAACACTGCCACGGCTCGCCAGTTCCTCATTCTCCTAGGACACATGGCATCCTCGGTTCAAGTCACTCCCATGACCCGACTAGCCATGAGAGTAACACAATGGACTCTACGACACCAATGGATTCAAGCTTTTCAGCCTCTGTCCTCCATAGTCACAGTCACACAAGCGCTGCGCCTATCCTTAACCTGGTGGACGACTCAGGTCAACCTCCTTCAGGGCTTACCTTTTCTTCCACCGGATCCACAAATAATCCTAACCACCGACGCTTCTCACATCGGTTGGGGAGCCCATGTGGACGACTTTCAAACCCAAGGGTTATGGTCCAAAGAGGAAGCCGAACACCAGATCAATTTCCTGGAACTTCGAGCAATCCGCTATGCGCTCCGAACTTTCAAAAATCATCTCTCTCATCAGATAATCTTAATCCAGACGGACAACCAAGTGGCCATGTGGTACATAAACAAGCAGGGAGGCACAGGCTCCTTCCTTCTGTGTCAGGAAGCTGCGCAGATCTGGACGGAAGCCCTCTCCCACTCCATGTACCTCAGGGCCACTTACCTGCCGGGAGTAGACAATGTATTGGCAGACCGGCTGAGCCGTGTCTTCCGACCGCACGAGTGGTCACTCGATCCTCTGATAGCGGCCTCTCTGTTTCACAAGTGGGGTTCTCCCCGCATAGACCTCTTTGCGTCCCCTCAGAACCACAAAGTGGACGATTACTGCTCTCTCATTCGGAGCCAGCACTCTCGGCCGAGGGATGCATTCTCCCTCAAGTGGACAACCGGTCTGCTCTATGCATTCCCTCCACTCCCTCTTGTGTCAAAGACTCTCGTGAAGCTACGCCAGGACGGAGGAACCATGATCCTGATAGCACCTTACTGGCCACGCCAGGTATGGTTTCCAATACTCCAGGATCTCTCCATCCGCAGGCACATTCCTCTGGGAAAGGACCCGCAACTGCTCACTCAAAACGACGGATGCCTCCTCCATCCCAACCTCCAAGCCTTGTCCCTGACGGCATGGATGTTGAAAGGTTAGTCCTTCAACCTTTCAGATTCCGTTTCTCGGGTCCTGATAGCTTCACGAAAGCCTTCCACAAGAAAGTCTTACTCATACAAATGGAAAAGGTACACATCATGGTGCACTTCTCAGTCCCTTGATCCCCTTTCCTGTCCAATCTCCAAATTCTTGGACTATTTATGGCATCTCTCTGAATCAGGTCTTAAAACCTCTTCTATCAGAATGCATGTCAGTGCGGTAGCCGCCTTCCATAAGGGTATTGGGGGTACTCCTATTTCAGTACAACCCCTAGTAACACGCTTCCTTAAGGGCTTGCTCCATCTAAAGCCGCCCTTGCGTCCTCCGGCCCCATCCTGGGACCTTAACCTGGTTCTTGGTCGTCTTATGAAACCTCCTTTCGAACCTCTGCACTCCTGTGACTTAAGGTATCTCACATGGAAAGTGTTATTCCTTTTGGCTATCACTTCAGCTCGCAGGGTTAGTGAATTGCAGGCCCTAGTTACCTATCTGCCTTACACTAAGCTCCTGCAGGACCGGGCGGTACTCCGCACTCACCCTAAATTTTTGCCTAAGGTAGTTTCTGAGTTTCATATCAATCAATCCATCATACTACCTATCTTTTTTCCCAGGCCCCACTCCAACCCTGGAGAGCAGACCCTGCATACCCTAGACTGTAAACGGGCTCTAGCTTTTTACCTAGACCGTACAGTTTCCCACAGGAGGAGCACTCAATTATTCGTCTCTTTCCATCCTAATAAGTTGGGACAACCTGTGGGTAAGCAGGCTCTTTCTTCCTGGTTGGCGGACTGCATTTCTTTTTGCTATGAGCAAGCTGGCATTCCTTTTCAAGACCGTGTTAAAGCACACTCTGTGAGGGCCATGGCGACGTCAGTGGCACACCTTCGATCGGTGCCGCTTCCTGACATCTGCAAAGCTGCAACCTGGAGTTCTCTCCATACCTTTGCAGCCCATTATTGTTTGGACAAGGCTGGAAGACAGGACTCCATCTTCGACCAGTCTGTCTTGCGTAACCTTTTTTCAACCTGATGTACCAACACCCTTCCACCTACCCGGTAGGGTGCGGATGCCCTTTCCCAAATTTCTCCTCACTTGTTGTGCCTCCTGCACACCGTTGGGTACATTTGGTGCAAGTCGGGACATCCTCAGCTCGGTACTCACCCATTTGTGAGGACTACCATCCTGCTTGTCCTGTGAGAAAGCAAATGTTGCTTACCTGATGTAACAGGTGTTCTCACAGGACAGCAGGATGTTAGTCCTCACGAAACCCGCCCGCCTCCCCGCGGTGTTGGGTTCGTTTTATTTCTACTTTCTAGGCACTGCCTGTAGCTTTGAAAATCAGACTGAAGGGAGACCCCTGCTGGCTGCAGGGTCAGTGCCTTGCTGGGCATGCCCAGTAGGGGCCAGTCAAAGTTCTGTTTAAACTTTGACAGAAGTTTTCCGTGGTGGGCTCCATCCTCGATGTCACCCATTTGTGAGGACTAACATCCTGCTGTCCTGTGAGAACACCTGTTACATCAGGTAAGCAACATTTGCTATCCTTGTGTACCATACCATCTTTTCTACCAAAGGTGGTCTCTCATTCTTTCATTTGAATCAGTTGGTGGAGCTGCCGTCCTTCCAGGACGAGGATTCCAGAGAGCTTTAGACTGCTCGATGTCAAGTGCGTCCTCCTTCGATGTCTGGAGGCTACCAATACTTCTGTTTATCGGATCACCTCTTGTCCTCTGGAGTGGTCCCCAGAAGGGAAACCAGGCTTCTAAAACCACCATTGCCCGCTGGCTAAAGGAAGCAATTTCTATGGCATACGTTGGCGCTGGGCATCCACCGCCAGACGGTATAAAGGCTCATTCTCTCCGAGCTCAAGCTGCCTCCTGGGTAGAAAGCCGAGTGGCCTCTCCGCAGGAGATATGCAGAGCGGCTACCTGGAAGTCGTTACACACATTCACGCGTCACTATCACTTGAATCTTCAATCACCGATCATGGGCTCCTTTGGGGCTCAGGTCATTCGAGCTGGACTATCAGTGGCCCACCCTACTTAGGGAAGCTTTGGTACATCCCACGGTCTGGACTGATCCTGGTACGTACAGGGAAAAGAAAATTATTCCTTACCTGCTAATTTTCGTTCCTGTAGTACCATGGATCAGTCCAGACGCCCACCCTATGGATTGTTGGAGGTTCTTTGGGATAATCTTTCAGCTTGAGTGTGTAATTATGGGACTGATTAAGAGTTCAGGTTGCAAGTTTTTTACTTAGACTTGTTTACAGTTGATATTCAATTTTGTATTGATCCATGATATTCAATTTGTATTGATCCATCCAAGGTGTTTTTCCTTATTGCTTGGATATTCTTAATACTGAAGGTTTACAGAGGGTGCACCAGTTATGAGGGACCGCCCCCCTCAGTTTTTGCTCTGACTCCATCTGCTGGAAGGGGGACATAACCTACGGTCTGGACTGATCCATGGTACTACAGGAACGAAAATTAGCAAGTAAGGAATAATTTTCTTATTTGGAATAAATTATACATTGCATGCATGAATGCATACATTTTTCACATTCTGCTGTCTGAAAAATATAGATCAAAATGCATTAAAGTAGGAGTTTGTTTTCTCTGATCTCCACAACACTGTGAGAGAGCAATTATAGAAATAGTCCAAAAAGA
This sequence comes from Rhinatrema bivittatum, assembly GCF_901001135.1. Lineage (NCBI taxonomy): Eukaryota > Metazoa > Chordata > Amphibia > Gymnophiona > Rhinatrematidae > Rhinatrema > Rhinatrema bivittatum. Next base: position 787,322,983 of record NC_042615.1, read on the forward strand.
ATAACCCCCCCCCCCCCTCCCCCCCCACACACACACACAAAGTCTGGATTGCACACCCCTTGACTCAACATTTGGTTGGAAACCCCTTTTGCAGTAATAACAGGCCTGAGATAGAGAATAGGAGTCTACTAGCTTTACACAGTGGGATAGTGCAATTTTTGCTCATTCTTCTTAGTAGAAGAGCTCAGGCTCTTTCAGGTTGTCTGATGACTGCAACTCTGTCAGCCACAGATTTTTTTTTTTTATTGGATTCAGATTGGGGCTTTGATTAGGTGATTTGAAGACATTCACTTTACTGTTCAGCCACTCTATTGTTGCTTTTGCTTTGAGATTAGGATCATTCTCCTGCTGAAAAGTGGATCTTCTCCACTGTCCCGGGTCTATGGCAGACTGGAACATGTTTTCCTTCAGAATCTACGTGTACTTTGCACCATCTATCTTTCCCTCTATCTTTGCAATAGCATGGACAGGAAGGCTTGTAAAGCATTCCCACCCAAAACATAGTGCTACCACCACCATGCTTTTCTGTAAGGATAGTATTAGCAAGGTGATGTGCTGTTTGTTTTATGCCACACCCATCAATTAGCATAAAGAACTTTGGTCTCATCAAATCACAAAATCACCTCTGTGTGACCTAAGTCACCGGTGCCAAACTCTGGTCCTCGAGGGCCACAAACAGGCCAGGTTTTCAGAATATCCACAATGAATATCCATGAGAGAGATCTGTATGCTCTGCCTCCAATGTATGCAAAACTATCTCATGGATATTCATTGTGGTTATCCTGAAAATCTGGCCTGTTTGTGGCCCTCGAGGACTGGAGTTTGCAAAGAAACACTAAGGGCAGGGATGGCAAACACTATACAGCACATCATATACCTTTTCTTAAGGAGTGGCTTCCCTCTTGCCTCTAGGCCATGTTCTGGAGTAATCTTAAATTTCCTAGCATGTAGACAGATGGACTCAGGACCAGTGGGTTATGCTCCCCTGTCAGCAGATGGAGATGGAGCAGGCTGATGTCACAGTATATATACTCATGCAGTGACCTCAGCCTGCCAGAATTCTCAGTCTCCAGCAGATGGTGGATTGCATCTCCCTATGGGAATTGCTTCAGATTTTGGAAGGAGAATTTTAAATTGAATAAAGAAAAGCCCCGCTCTCCTGCTATGATACCAAATTGTCCCTCCACCAGTTGAGAATTCCTGAGGTGATTTCCACGATCCCTCAGATGTGTGCCTTGGTCGGGTAGCTGGGGTTCCCGGCATGGACTTAGCTGATTGTACAGCTTAAAGGCAGTTGGTGCAGGAGGCCAAGCGTGGTGGTGACGGCAGATACCCTCTCTCCCATAGACTGTCTCTGTACTCAGCCAGTAAGTGCTGAGCTCATGTAAATTAAACAAAAAACAAAAGGAAGAAATTTTTACGTTCCGAAACAGAGGCAGTTAGAGGAGTTTTAGGATTTCTCCGGTCTCCGTGCTTGGCGCGCTGTTCTGATGTTCTTTCCCTCTCCCGTTGGGGTTAGGGGAACTGGGCAGCTGGCAGGTTGAGTGGCTCGTTGAGCTAGGCCCTGCAGTTAGGTTTTTTGGCTGTGCGCCGCGTGGTAGGCTGCAGCTGCATTTCTCGCACACTTCTGTATGTTTTACTGCCCTCCTCAGGACGTTAGTGTGCCCAGTGCATTGGCTTAGAGGCGCCTTTTATGTGTATAAGTTCTTAGTGTGGTAATACACTCAAGCCTTGGTGCACGAGGTGTGTGTGTGTGTGTTTTGGTTGCACGTGTGAGGCACCTAATTTTTGTGCGTGTACATTTTTTTTAGTGTGAGCTGTTTGGACACACATTCACCGCTGCTGATGATCAGAGGAGTTGTCTTCCTCTGATTTCACTATACCTGGATCTTCCCATCCTGATGATAATTTGGTTACAGCCTTATCCAGAGGGATGTCAGACCTTGGTGCTCCCTTGACTGGCTCCTCCATGGGAGATGGGAGTTCTGTGGGCCCTGTTCCAGTTCCTTCTGGAATTGGAGTGGATCTGGCTTCCTTTTCTTGGGTGAAGTTTTTCTAAGGCTTACAACCCTTTCTTCAGGGTCAGTCCTCTGCTTTGCTCAATCCTGTCAAGTCAGACTCTCAGCTGGTGGTTCCTCTCTTTTCCAGTCCTATGATCAAGTGCCGGGGCTCACCCCTGTTTGTGGCAGGTATCCTCGACAGGAACCCCGATGGCACTGATGATGAGGCAGAGCCTGATTCCCTGGAAGATGGGGTAATTCCTCTTGGACTGGAACCGTATCTGACCATGGTACGGTTCTTTCATAGGATGAATTGCTGGCCCTGATTTCCCAGACCTTGAAGAAGCTGGTGTTCTTGGTATGGATGCCATGTTCGAACTGAAGAAGAATCCTATTTTGGTTTCCTTGCATAGAGCCTCTTGATTTTTCCCTGTTATGGATGCCATTCAAGAATTGATTGATCTTGAATGGGTTGCCCCAGAGCAAATTTCAAAGGGTGTTGGACATTGGAAGACCTGCACCCCCTGGATCCAGCTGAGAGAGAGCATTTGCGTTTTCCCAAATCAGATGCGCTGGTCTGTGTTGTCTCTAAGCAGATGACTATCCCCATGGAGAGAGGAATGGCCTTGAAGGATATGCATGATAGGAGGATTGAGGCTATTCTTAAGCAAGCCTTTGAGTCTGTGGTGATGACTTTACAGCTAGCTTCCTGTTGCACCCTAGTGGCACGATCTTACCTGCTTCTTTCTCAGGTGGTTGATTCTGGAGTGAATTCCAGAGCAGTTATGGAGCCCTGCTGCCACCTTTTTAGCAGATGAAGGCTGCAATTTGATCTATACCTTGGCCAGAGGAGTGTTTCGGTGATAGTTGATGCCTGGTCAGTATGGTAGCGAAATTGGTCAGCTGACTTAGCCTCCAAAGCTAATCTTACGAAAATGCCTTTTAAAGTCTTGCTCTTGTTTGGGAGCGAGTTGGAGAAACCGGCTAGTAAGTGGGGTGAACCTCCGGTTCCTCGGTTGCCGGAGGATAAGAAACAAATGCAGCACCGTTTGGTATGAGGGGGTCATCTCCAAGGTTCCAAGCTGTTTCGTCCCTACAGAGAGTCGACCTTTCAGAGAATTCGGCCTTTCAGTATGTCCTCAGTCCTGTCATCCTGGACAGCCCAAGAAAGGAGCAGGCTTGGGTGGCGGTTCTTCCCAAGCTTCCCAATGAAAGTCTGCCGACCCACCTTCGGGAACAAGAGATAGGGGAACGCCTCCCTCTCTTTTATCAGAGGTGGGTCCTGGAGATGATACAAAAAGGATATGTGCTGGAATTTCCTAGTATTCCTCGGGACATGTTTATAATGTCTCCTTGCCACTCCCTGCAGAAGAAGCAGGCAGAAGTAGCTTTGGTACATTCCATTGGTCCTGAGTCCATTTGTCTACATGCTAGAAAATGGAGAAATTACTTGTTAATTTTGTTTTCGTTAGTGTAGACAGATGGACTCAGTTTCCCGCCATCTGCTACTGAATGAGTGTGTCAATAGACCTCCTGTGGGGCTCCGGGTCCTAAAGTGTTCATCTAGTGCTTAGATTGGAGAACCTAGGTTCTTACATGAGTTCAGTATTTTTTGTTTGAGTACAGTTAGGGTTGCCTGTTTTTAATCAAGTTTTTTGCTAGTCTGTCTACAGTTGCTTTTGAAGAGAATACTTGCAGGCTGGTGTCACTGCAGGAGTATATATACTGTGACATCAGCTTGCTCTGTCTCCATCTGCTGCAGGGGAGCATAACCCACTGGTCCTGAGTCCATGTGTCTATAGTAAGGAAAATGAAATTATCAGGTAAATAATTTCTCCAAGAGTTAGTCAGTATTTTCCTCAGTCTTAGTGAGAGATCCCTCTAGTTCTTTTAAAGTAATCTTAGGTTATACGGAGACTTTCCGCAACGGTTTCCTTGGTTCATGGCTGCCTGGAGGGTAGCCTGATTACTGTAGAGTCTTAGTGATGCCAAACGTTTTCCACTTTGCAATGATGGCCCTGTCAGTGCCAAAAGGGATATTCAAACACATTTGAGATTTTCTTATAGCATTCAACAAATCTGTACCTTTGAATAAAATATCCTGGAGTTCTTTCAACAGCTCCTTGGTCAGAATATTTTGACCTTTGCTTCAAATTCATTTCATACAAGCGAAACAGCTTGTCTTTCAGGAGTACTCCTTGACTACTGTGATTAGACAGAGACTGTATTTAACTTATTAATGGTCTTGTTAAGACTTTTTTAAACCCAAGCTAATATGGGTTCTATTTCATCCTGCTACAGCCGTCCAGTCTAAACAAATGGATTATGTCCCCCTACCAGAAGATGGAGATAGCACACAGTTTTCAGTTGAGATATCATCACCACTACTTAGGGGTGGTGCATGGAAAAGAAAACAGTATTCTCTGCCTCTAGCAGATCTTAGGGATTCACTGGTGCTTAGCAGGATTGTTTCTCCAGGCACTTGGAGTTTTGGGCCAAACCCATTGTATGCCCGCCCAGGAGCACAAGCCCATTCTAAAAATTCCCAATCCCAAAGGGTACTTGGTAGAGGACAGAGAGAAGAGATTCCCTTAATAGAAAAAAAGAAAAGAGCAGATAAAGGCAGATACTTCAGTTCTACAGAGAGGGTCCTTCTCATTGCCTCTATCCTCCTGCCTTCTCTGCACCAGAGCCATTTTAAAGTTATTTGAAAAAAAAAAAAAGACAGGCTTTTTGGAACAGGACAGACACGCAAAGGGGCTGAAAAGAGACCTGGAGTAAGTGCTTTGGAGGACTTTTTTTTTTTCTTTCAGCCTGCTCCGGTGCTTTCTGAAACCAAGCTTTGATGGCACTCATGGAAAAATCTGAGTGCAACAACTGCTGCAGAGCTGCAGTTTCAGATAGGTTGCTTCTTCTATAGGATCTCTGTGAGCCACATGTGTCTTGTTTGGGGAGATTCTTAGGGAGTTCTCTAAGACCTCCGGAGCTTTTGGCCACCACTTCCCTTGCAGCGAGGCAGGAATCCTTGCTTGCTCTGCGAACAGAACAGTCTGGGAAAGTCTGGAGCGGCATTTAGGCAGAAATGGCAGCCATTGGTGGACACGGTCGTTACAGCTGTACTAGACAAGCCACTATCCCGATGGAGGGGTAGTACTTCTTTCAAAGATCCTCAGGATAGATGGATTTAGCTCCCATTAAAGCACATGTTTACTTCCTCAGCCCTTGCATCCCAAGAAGGTAGAGAGAAGGGAAACCAAAATGATAAAGGGGATGGAACAGCTCCCATTTGAGGAAAGGTTGAAGAGGTTAGGGCTGTTCAGCTTGGAAAAGAGACTGCTGAGGGGGGATATGATAGAGGCCTTTAAGACCAGGAGAGGTCTTGAACGAGTAGATGTGAATCTGTTATTTACACTTTCGAATAATAGAAGGACTAGGGGGCATTCCATGAAGTTAGCAAGTAGCACATTTAAGACTGGAGAAAATTCTTTTTCACTCAACGCACAATACAATACAATACAATACACTTTGCATCATACATAAATTAATACATAATGAAAAAGTGGAATGGCTTAACACAGCCCTCCGCGTACACGTACCAAACAGAAACCTAAGATCAGTGAATAAAGCACTCCTTACTATCCCATCAATTAAGACAGCAAGACTAACTCAAGTAAGAGAGAGAGCACTATCCTTGGCAGGACCCACACTGTGGAATACCATGCCACTAGAGTTAAGGTTGCAAAAAGACAACAAAACCTTCAGAAAAGGCTTAAAAACTTGGCTATTCAAGCAAGCCTACCAAACAGAGAAGGGGAAACAGTGAGGCAGGCGAAGTGAGAGGTATGAACAAATAAAGTGTGTAGCTATATTTCTATCTGTTTTTACTCTACCTTCTCATTCTTCACCAGAAGAGAAATTGACACTTATAAAGTTAGAATTGTTTTTAAACTGATAATTCCTGGACAATATTGTATCACAAACCAATTATATCATTTAGAAAACTATGTACTGAATCATTACGGCACCTGTGTAAATTAATATATCTCAGCATCCTTATTTTATGTGCCCTATTGTAAACCGTTGTGACGGATCCTTCTCAACGACAGTATAGAAAAGATTTAAATAAAATAAAAATAGATAAATAAATAAATAAATAAAGCTCTGGAATTTGTTGCCAGAGGATGTGGTTAGTGCAGTTAGTGTAGCTGGGTTCAAAAACGTTTGGATAAGTTCTTGGAGGAGAAGTCCATTAATGGCTATTAATCAATTTTACTTAGGGAATAGCCACTGCTATTAATTGCATCAGTAGCATGGGATCTTCTTAGTGTTTGGGTAATTGCCAGGTTCTTGTGGCCTGGTTTTGGCCTCTGTTGGAAACAGGATGCTGGGCTTGGTGGACCCTTGGTCTGACCCAGCATGGCAATTTCTTATGTTCTTATGTTTATTTATGGTGGTTTAGTGGCACAGGTGCTCTTGTGATGGATTCAGAAGCTAACGGTGATATGGAATCAGTAACAGCATTCTTAGCGGTGCCCTCTGATCTTGAAACTTCTTCTAAGTCAGTAGCTTCAGAGATCGTGGCCAGAAGACTTCTCTGGCTTTGCAACTGGGTAGCAGACTCCTGATCTGTCTCAATTGGGAAAGCTTCCCTGTAAAGGAAAGCTTCTATTTGGAGAAGATCTAGATCAACTAGTTAAGAATCTCAAAGACTGAAGCTGCAATGGCTCCCTAAGGACAGTGGTGATTTTATTGATCTAGTAGAGATGGTGGCCAATTTCAAGACTTCAGACATTAAAGACCTGGCAAGCAGTACTCTCACTCCTACAAGGCTAAGGGAAAGAGTCAGTCATTTCAGGGCCCCAAAAAACCAAGACCTGATTTGGCTATCTCCTTTGGAGCCAGTTGTGTTTCACACTCTGGCACCGCTGGTAAGCGGTCACTTACGTCAGTGATACTAAGAGTGATACCAAATAACCTCAGACCAGTGACTAATGGATGTCATCTGCTTTGGTTATGCTCTAGAAAGTGCCACTCTCATTCCCTGTGCCTTCGTGGTGTCTCCCTATGCCTTGGCCACCAGGAGGTTAGCAGTCCAAGATACTCTATCCAGACTTCAGTTGTTTCAGGCAGTAGTTCCGGTTCCTCTCTCAGTGCAGAGTTATAGTTGGTATTCAATTTATTTTGTGGCTCCAAAAAAAAAAAGACAGGAACTACAGGCCTATTCTCAATCTAAAGGGAGTAAACAACAATCTTTGTATCCCTCACTTCAGAATGGAAACTCCATGCTGGTGGTAGTACAAGAGGCCAGGTTTCTATCATCTCTGGACCTGTCCGAAGCATATTTTCATATTCCCATCAGACTGGAAGATCAAAGATATCTTTGTTTCTGTATCTTTCAAGAACATTTTCAATTCAGAATGCTCCACTTTGGTTTGGCCATGACTGTGAACATTTACCAAGGTCATGGTAGTTGTGGTAGCATGTTTGTTTGGTTTTTTTTTCGAAGAGGATTTCATGGATGATTGCTTGATCAGAGTTACTAAAACGATATTCTAGCGTCTGACCAAGTGGTCCAAATTTGTAGAAGGCTTGGATTTGAGTGTTCTGTTTTGCAAAGATCAAACTTCTTCCTCCTCAGTCATTGGAATAGCTAGGAGCCTTTTCAGTACAAAGGCAGGTTAATGGTGGAAAAAGTGGCTAAGATTGTACAATAGGTGCAGAGGTTTGCAGCTCTAAGAGCCCCAGAGCCTGAGACTATATTTAGATTCTCCATTTAGTGGTGGCCACAGTGACTCTAGTTCTGTGAACCAGGGTTCACATGAGCCCACTCCAATCTTCCCTTCTGTCTCGATAGTCATCCCATTCTCAGATGTATGAGTACTGTCTTCCCTTGTGTGTGTTTGAGGAACAGCCTTCTTTGGAGGATGGTCCCTTAAAACTTATTGGGTCTGGTACTTCTCTCAAAAACACTAAGCATGATGGCTGCAGGTCTGTCAAGTTGGGGAGCATATTGTCTGGATCAAGTGGCCCAAGGGCCTTGATTTCAAGAGGTCACCTGGTCCATCAACAAACGGGAAACCAGGGCAAAAAGACTTTAGCCCTTTGTCATTTTCTTTCCTTAATCCAGGGGAAAGGTAGTCAATGCCACAGTGTTGGTATATATGAACAGATAAAGAGGTACCAGAATCGTAGGGATTGTTCGAAGAAACCAATTTCCTTTTCCCTTGGACAGAGAAAAATAAGCACTTGACAGCTGCTTATATTGCAGGTCAGGAGCATGTACAGGCTGATTTCCTGACAGGAATCTCTTGGATCCAGGTAAATGGGATCTCAGCCAAGAGGTGTTTCAGTAGATAGTACTCTAGTGGGCCATGCCTCTGAATCTGATGGCAAGAATGCCAAGATTTTTCATCTTTTTAGTCATTGCAGTGAGTTTAGCTTTGACCAGGAGATGAGTTCCTATATGTATTCCCACCTTGGCTGCTGATAGGGAGCATTCTACGCAGAATAGAGATGGACATCTTTACTTTAGGCCATTGGTCCTTCAGTGGGTTCTGTTTGATTCTGAAAATGCTAGTGTCACTTCCCTTTGAGTGTTTGTAACTTGCTTTAGTTAAGGATATTTCCTTGAAGGTGATTTCTTGGTAGCAATATGTTTGGCTCAGCTTATTTTCCGAGATAAGTCTTTATCCTATAGTATTCCATTTTTGGTCATGTCAGATTTGGTATCACTTCATACTGTACTTTTTCTATGGAAGGTTTCATCTCAGTCTATTTCTTTGCCAGATTTCTTTAAAGAGAAGTGTCAGGGAGGTGGCAAATCCTTGAAATTTTTAGATGTCCAAGTACACATTTGGTAGTTGAAGTTACTAAGTCTTTCCGTAAAATGGACAGGCTGTTTGTTTTGAGGACTGCGAAAGGGTGAAGGGGCCTCTAAAGCTACTTTGGCAAGATGGATCAAGGACAAGGTATCTTCAGCATATTTGCTCAAGGGCCATAAGGCCCCTGAGATTATTCAGACTCATTCTTCCTAGGTAGAAGCAATTGCTATAGCGCCGGTAGACATTGGTAAGCAGCTACTTCATTCTTGCATTCTTTTGCTAAGCATTACTGATGGGAGGTGCTTGCTAAGGATGATGCAGCCTTTGGAGTTGGTGTTTTTAAAGCAACTGTTCTTCCTCATGTCTGAGCTAGTTAGGCTTTGGTATTACTCACTTCTCTAGACTGGACTGGTGGAGCAGGATGAACTGGAAGGAGAAATTATTACCTGTTAATTTTCTTTTCATGAATTCTGCTCCAGCAGTCCAGGACTCTCCTGGGATGTTGGGCCATATTGATAAGAAGGAAGCCTTGTTGGCAGGTGCCTATCATGCATATCTATATTGCAGAGGAGCAGATCTTCCTTCTCAGTCTGTTTTTCTTCTGTCCTCCCTTTTGTTATGTATTATTCCTATTTTTCATAGGGTGTGGACAAGTAGTGTGCTGTAAGATAATCTTTTCTCTAAAGCAGACATGTTGAAGTTTTTATTATTTGACTGTTGAAGATTGGTTTGGTGCTTTGTCATAGGAACATTGGTTTTTCACTGGGCTGCACCCATCCCTAAGTAAAGGCAATGCCATCACAAAAGAAAACTGTGTGTTTTGCCTCCAGCTGCTGGAAGGGGAAATAATTACTGAGGGAAATAAATCAAATATTGGTTCCCCAACATACACAATTACCCCATACACAAGGAGAACCTTAACTAATATCACATATATAATTTAAAACACACATTTATTAAGAATAACAAATACATATACAACCCCACATTAAAAACATCACAAAATGAATGTCATATAGGCAGTGAACAATATGGATGTAATATAATCATCAATTTAAAACATTTTAGATAGAAACAACTTGTTCTCAATAAAGTAAACACAATGTGTTTCAAATATAGCTCAAATCAATCTTCACATGTATTCCACTAAAGTGCTTAAAAGTGCAGATTCTCATAGTTTTCAACTCCACGACTTTCTTCCAATAGTCACTGCCACAATGTGATTCACTTGAGTACTGCCCAGTACTACTCCCCGACGAAGATCTTCGTTTCACCTGTCAAGCAGGCTTCCTCAGGGGAAACTTCTAATATCCCTATAACAACCAAAAACAAAACCATTTACCACTTCCCACATAAAACCAATCACTACGTATCACTCTGACTGTAAATCCTTACCATGTGAGTCCAACAAAGGAGCCACACATTAATTTGTTTCCAAACCATGAATTTCTTCAAGAGTTTAAATTCACTTCATCTTCATCAATGCTTTATCCTAATTCTTCAATTTGGTCACGAAACTGCAACCACAAACAATGTTCTCAATCATCAAAATTCCACTTAAACAAGAAGAAGAAAGACAACATACTAATTGAACAAACGCTACCACCACATACCTTCAAAAACCGGAAGTGACATCACCACTTCCTTTCTGCATGGATTCCCTTCTATGCAACTTAAGCCATTGCCTACTCTACCGTATATATAGCCCTCAACCACATCATTTACCAATTAATCAAAATGATAAATTTGATAGTCATCAATAGTCCCTTGCTACAACCACTCATGGTTCCCACATGATCACCAACCAAACAATCGCCGTAATCTGTTCTAAACCACTTCAAAAACTACTTCAAAAACTGCCAACAAATAATTAGATAAGAATTGAAGTTCCATCGCTCAATCGCAAAATTATTTAATGAAAGCCCCCCATTCAATTGGACCATTGAGTCCATATGGACTCACAGTATTCCAATTGAAAATATAACGTTGTTCAACCCGTCTTAAAATTGATGATAAATCACCCCCAAACTCAAGCTTGATCTTTTTGATAACAAAAAATTTTAATTCTTCAATCGAGTGACATTTATCCAACCAGTGTTTAACCAATGGGGCATTCTCAACACACGACCGAATCCTACTTCTGTGTTCACCAATGCGCAATTTAATAGCTCTAGCAGTTTGCCCAATGTAAATAAGCTGGCATGGACAAATAATTACATAAACTACACTACTAGAAGTGCAAGTGAACAATTCAGGAATCACATACGGATGACTCAAATTGGAATGATGAAACACTTTCAACGGTAAAACATGCTCACAAACAGAACATGATCCACAAGCCAATTGTCCCCGTTCAGAATTTGTTACACTATACTGATTCCCACTTGGTTTCAAATTATCCCACAAGTTCTTCCGTTTTTTCAAAGAAAAAATAGGTTCATCAACAAAAATCTTCAAAGGGGATAACACATGCCAGTACTTTTTAACAATCTCTTTAATTTGAAAAGCCTTAGTAGAATAAGGAATGGTACAAACCATTCGAGAAAGTGGCTCCTTCTGAGAATTAATCAACAAGTTATCTCTGTTTGAGAACAAGGCACGTTTATATGCCCTTTTTAAAGTCGAGTTAGAATAACCCCGGTTCTTAAATCTGGTATTCAATTTTTCAGATTGTATTTTAAATTCATCGGTAGAGGTACATAAACGCCTATATCTAAGGAACTGTCCCACTGGTATGTTATTCTTCAATTGCAGTGGATGAAAACTACGAGAATGCAAAAGTGTGTTTTTATCCGTAGGTTTCCTATATACAGTAGTCATAATCTGAAAATTTTGCAAAAAAAACCTTCATATCTAAAAAGGAAACAGCATATCTATCCATAGTTACTGAAAATTTCAAGTTGGAATCACCACAATTAATAACTTGAAAAAATCGTTCCAGATCCTCAACTTCCCCTCTCCAAACCAAAAAAACATCATCTATATATCTACCCCACCAAAGAACCTGTGTATACCATATTGAGGAATAAACTACTCGTTGTTCAAAAGCAGCCACATAAAGACATGCTAAAGTGGGCGCAATAGGTGATCCCATAGGGATACCTTTAACTTGCAGAAAAAAATCGAGACTTGTACGAAAAGTAGCTATTGAAAAGTGTAATCTCTGCTATAGTCAACAAAAATTGTAATTTTTTCTCTGAAAAATCCATGGAACAGAGTAGATCTCTAATAATATCAAGGGCAGCAGACTGCGGAACGTTAGTATAGAGGGCAGTGATATCTGCCGTGGCCAAAAGCCAATCTGGTTCAACCTTAGGCAATAACTTTAATTGATTAAGAAAATGAATAGAATCTTTTTTGTATGAAGGAATAAGAAGTGCCTGCGGTTGTAAGATCTTATCTAAATATTTCGCCAATGGCTCAAAAATGGAACCTACGCCTGACACTATAGGCCGACCCGGCGGAGAGATAAGGGACTTATGTATTTTTGGCAAGATAAAAAAATGTGGAATACACGGACACACTACTGTAAGATAATTAAACTCTTTGCTAGAAATGATTTTATCTTTAAAGGCCACCTGTAAAATGTTATTAATCCGCATATGAATATCATGAGTCGGATCTGTGTCCAATGCTGTATAATATTCAGTATCTTCCAACTGTCTAAGCACCTCACAATCATAACTTACTTCATCTAAAACCACAATTCCACCCCCTTTGTTCGCTGAAACAATTTTGATGGATCTATCATTCTGTAATTCTCTCAAAGCTTTGAGATGAATGGTTAGCTTTGAGAGAATTACAGAATGATAGATCCATCAAAATTGTTTCAGCGGACAAAGGGGGCAGAATTGTGGTTTTAGATGAAGTAAGTTATGATTGTGAGGTGCTTAGACAGTTGGAAGATACTGAATATTATACAGCATTGGACACAGATCCGACTCATGATATTCATATGCGGATTAATAACATTTTACAGGTGGCCTTTAAAGATAAAATCATTTCTAGCAAAGAGTTTAATTATCTTACAGTAGTGTGTCCGTGTATTCCACATTTTTTTATCTTGCCAAAAATACATAAGTCCCTTATCTCTCCGCCGGGTCGGCCTATAGTGTCAGGCGTAGGTTCCATTTTTGAGCCATTGGCGAAATATTTAGATAAGATCTTACAACCGCAGGCACTTCTTATTCCTTCATACATAAAAGATTCTATTCATTTTCTTAATCAATTAAAGTTATTGCCTAAGGTTGAACCAGATTGGCTTTTGGCCACGGCAGATATCACTGCCCTCTATACTAACGTTCCGCAGTCTGCTGCCCTTGATATTATTAGAGATCTACTCTGTTCCATGGATTTTTCAGAGAAAAAATTACAATTTTTGTTGACTATAGCAGAGATTACACTTTTCAATAGCTACTTTTCGTACAAGTCTCGATTTTTTTCTGCAAGTTAAAGGTATCCCTATGGGATCACCTATTGCGCCCACTTTAGCATGTCTTTATGTGGCTGCTTTTGAACAATGAGTAGTTTATTCCTCAATATGGTATACACAGGTTCTTTGGTGGGGTAGATATATAGATGATGTTTTTTTGGTTTGGAGAGGGGAAGTTGAGGATCTGGAACGATTTTTTTTTTTTTTTTTAATTTATTTTTATTAAAGATTTTCCAATAACATTCAACAATCATATAAACCAAGTTCTTGTACAAGAGTTCGACCCTCCCCCCCCCCCTCCCCATCTCCCATATGTTTGTTTACAGTCTCTGTCCTCTATTGGCCATAAGGTTGGGCCGGGGGATCCCGGTGTTGATTGGGGAAAGTCTCGGCCTTCCAAACTTAGAGCTCACACTCCTGTCGTTGTCCCACAGCCACTGGTAGGGGAAGTGACCATTGGTCCGGAAACCCACGGATCGGCTTGATATCGAACCCTAGGACTTAAATATGTCATAAAAGCCTTCCAAGTTAATGATGTGCGTACCGATCTCTTTGGCTCTGTTTTTGTCAAAATGGCATGTTCCATAGAACATAATCGGACCATCTTCTTAAACCAATATTCATGGTGTGGTGGGTCTGCAGCTAACCACTGTGACAGAATTACCTGTTTGCCTAATAGACCCGCCCTTAAAATAAAAAACCGTTCCGACTGAGATAACGGAGCAGGCAGTGAATTATCCATGCCAAAAAACCAAAGGTTGGGATCTGGTGTCAACTTTTTTTTCAAAATTTTTTGACAGGTATTACACAGTTGTTTCCAAAATTTGGTTATCTCTTTGCATTCCCAGAAGCAGTGCAAATAGGTGCCCTCTGGGTTGTCACATTTGGGACACTTTGGAGTCTGTGCAATTTTCATTTGATAGGCTCTCTGGGGGTAAATATAACTCTGCCAAAGAAATTTGTACTGGGTTTCCTGTAACAGCGCAGTCTCAGATGAGTCTATCAGTTCACGAAAACATTGCAGAAATTCATCATAAGTTAGAGAGAACAAAGGCCAAGATTGCCATCTAGTGTACAAAGCCTGAAGCGGTCGTGTATCCAAAAACCCCATAAGTTCTTTATAAAAATAAGAAACCGAGGCCCGTTGACCCCTCCCCACCTGAAGTACCTCCCGCACCTTTTTTATTTCCATAGTATCTGTAAAAGTGTGTGTCCCTGAGCGAAGAAAGTGTCTGACCTGAGCGTAGGCAAACACATCTCCATCTGGGAGAGAGTATCGTTGTTTAAGAGTCGAAAAGGGGGATATGTCTCCAGTCCGCTCATCATAAAGCTCATAAATGTATGTTAGCCCCGATGTCTTCCAGCCTTGAAAGACTCTGCTGGTTTTCCCTGGCATAAAAAGAGGGTGGCCCGTGATCGTAAGTAATGGCGTAAGGGGAGTCGGGACCCCTCCCAGCTTACAAAAAACCCGCCATGCCGTCCGACACAGCTGCCATAATCCATGCGTTTTTATGGGGTCGGGAATCATAGTGACCGGGAGTTGTAACAAAGGATTTAAAGATGAGACCCCATACCACTCTAAAAGATCGGCATATGGGGTGATCGAGGCCAGTCCAAAAAGCCAATCTTTCACGTAACGTACACCACACGCTAAATTGTACCAATGCAAGTTAGGACACCCCAAACCTCCCCCGTCCTTGGGTCTTACAAGCGTCTCCAAGGGTATACGAGATTTTCGTCCCTTCCATAAAAAGGAACGTAATGTTTGTTGGAACCGAGAATGGTCTTGTTTGGTAATCCATAGGGGGGCCAGTTGAAGGATGTATAGCCACTTCGGGAGCAAAACCATTTGAAAAAGCTGTATACGCCCCATCAGGGACAACGGGAGAGAAGTCCATCTGTTCATAGTATCTTGAGATTTTTTTAAAAGGGTTGGTATGTTCACCCGATAAAAATGCCTTACGTCTTTGGGGATGTGTAAACCCAAATATTTTAACGTATCATTTGTCCATGTAAGGGGGAAATCGGCCTGCCAAAGCGCGCGGGTAGAAGCTGTGACAGCTAGTGCCTCCGACTTGGCAAAATTGAACCTTAGGCCCGCAATCTGACTATATTGTTCCAGAAGACGCAACACATTCTGTAGGGAAAGACGGGGCTGCGTTAAATAGACTAGCAAATCGTCCGTAAAAGCAGCAATTTTAAAAATGCGCTGCGGACCCCCAAAGCCTTTTACCCCCCTACTCCCATCAATTTTCCGCAAAAGCGGATCCAAGCATAAGATATACAGTAGTAGGGACAAAGGACAGCCCTGCCGGACCCCTCGCTGGATGTCCACGACTCCCGAAACACCACCATTCACCAGGACCCGCGATGTGGGGCCCTGATATAACAAGGAAATATAATGTAGAAAATCACCGCGAATCCCAAATCTTTGTAAGGTAGAAAACAAATAAGGCCAGGCCACCCGATCAAAGGCCTTTTCCGAATCGAATCCAATCACAAGAGCGGGGATATCCCGCTCTTGACATATGGTCATGGCCGTCAGTAATTTAATAATATTCGCATTCGGTTTTCGCCCCTTAACAAAGCCAGTCTGGTGGTGAGAAATGAGGCTGGGAAGAATTACCTTTAGTCTCTCCGCTAAGACTTTCGCTAATATCTTTAGGTCACAATTCAGTAATGAAATCGGTCTGTAAGAAGAGGGGCTTAGCGGATCTTTCCCGGGCTTGGGCACAACTATGATGTGCGCTTCATTAAAATGTGCAGGAAAAAACTGTTCCCGAAGGCCTTCCTTGAAATAACCCGTCAGGGGCGCACTAATAAAGGACTCCAGGATTTTATAAAAGTCATAGGAGAAGCCATCGGGGCCTGGAGACTTGCCTGGGGTGGCAGCGGCGATAACCTGGGCAATTTCAAATTCTTGGATTGGGCGGTTTAAAAATAGAAGTTGGGACCCCGAGAGGGAGGGCATAGCCACATCCGAAAAAAAATGATCTTCCGCCGCCCCCTCTCCATCAGGCTCCGCGGTATACAGCGAACCGTAAAATTGGCGAAAAATTTCTCGTATTTCTTGATCTTTTATGGTAAGGCCACCCGTGGAAGTACGTAGAGTCGTAATAGCCGCTTTGCGTCGTCGGATTTTTATTAAGTTGGCCAGCAACCGACTAGGCTTATTGCCATATTTAAAGAAAACTTGCTGCCCTTTCCACAGATAGGATTTCGCCCTAGTGTCCAGGAGTGTATTTAGCCGACCCAGAATACTATAAAACTCAGTACGGTTGGCTTCGGAGTTATGACTTTGCAATGCACTCTTTGCACACTGTAATAAGCCCTCTAGTTCTAGGATAGACTGATTTATTCTTTTGTTTCGGGCGTGGACATATGCTATGATATCTCCCCGAAGTACCACTTTCGCGGTCTCCCAAAACAGCTGCGGTGTGTCAATGTGCTGTTTGTTATTGTGCGCATACTCTTTCCATTTCTGTTTTAAAAAGTCCCGGAAATGAGAGTCCGCCTTAAGTAAAGAAGGGAAACGCCACAAACGGGATTTGGGTATAGAAGCCGGTGTCTGCAAGCGGATGGAGACCGGGGCATGATCTGAGATAGCTAGCACTTCAATCTCGGCATTTTGTATAGTGGGGAGCTCATCCTTAGGAACCAGAATGTAATCTATCCGTGAAAGTGTATGGTGAGATCGTGAGAGGTGCGTATAGTCCCGTTCTACTGGATGGAGTGTTCGCCACACATCCAATAGAGCTAAATGATGACAAAGAAACGCTATACCTTGTTTGGGGCCTTTGCCCCCTCCCCCCGCCCTTTGTGTTTTATGAGCACTCTTGTCAAGTAACACATCATGAACACAATTGAAATCCCCTAATACATACAATGTTCCCTGTGTGTTTGTTTGTAATAAATTGCACAGTTGCACATAAAATTTATGGTTATAGTCATTCGGGGCGTATACATTGCATAAGGTCACAGGTCTGTTATTCCAAGTCCCCAGTAGAATAATGTAGCGGCCCTCCGGATCTGCAACGGACCGGGAAACCTGCAGGTTTGCCGTTTTATTGATCAAAATTGCAACCCCACCCTTCCTATGCGATGCCGCCGCATAAACGCAAGCACTGACCCAATCCCGCTGCAGCTTTAGGCTTTCCTGCGCTGTTAAGTGCGTTTCCTGGATGCAAGCTACATCGGTCTTCAAACGCTTAAGGTAGGCCAGGACTTTTTTCCGCTTTACTGGTGTTCCCAGGCCATTCACGTTCCAGGATATTAATTTAGACATTCCCCTATTCCGATATAAAAAACAATTTTATGACTCCAGGAGCTATCGAATGCAGAGGGTGGCCCCCAGCCTAGCCACCTCTCCGCTCGCCTTCCTTTGATCCTCCCCCTTTCCTTAGGCCAAGTGAACCTTCCCCTAGTTCCCCCCTCCCTTCCCCCTTGCCACCTCCCCTCCCCTCCCCCCCCCCCCCCATCCCTTCCCCACCGTAACCCCAAAAAACCCATAAACCGTAACACCTCCAAAATACTTCGGAGGCATGGAGATCTCAAAAATGTGTCCAGGTGCCCCACTCCACCAAGTGGGGGTTACAGGTCCAACAAACCAGATCGTCCGGTGTGGAGTATACTGAATACATCTAGCAAAGGGTCCAAAGAATACCAGACCAGTCCCTAGCCGCGTTTACTGAAAACGATCTTCTATGGCGTCATACGGGATCTTGGCCCAGAAGGTCACCCAGTTCTGCTCCATAGCACGGCCTGAAAAAGAAGCCAGCCCAAGTCTCGGCTCTCCACGTGAGCAATGGCAGAAAACATGTAGCGTCCACAGTTATGTCATATAGGGAGACGAAGGAAAAGAAAAAAGAAAAACAGCCCTGCGCGCGGAGATACGAAACAGCCCCGCTGTCTCCCACTTACCCCAGCCTTTCCTTCCTTGCCTGGGGAGGGAAACCGAACCTGCGGGCAAGCCTCGAAGACTGTCAATTTATTGTAGATTTTGTTTTTTGAAAAATAAAGCTGTCTGTTAGGCATCAATATAGACCCATATCCAACAACGGGGAGAGCATGAACTCCGCTCCCCTCCTCTTTGTGTATTGCAGACACCCATGTTCTCCGGAGCGCCGGGAAAGCCGTCCCCCCCTGAAGCGCGGTACCGCGATTCGAGGCCATCCTTGCTCAAGTTTCGAGCTAAAAAGCCTCCCGACGATCAGTCTGACAATAAGTCGGGGGAGGGCAGGGTCAGCACTGCTTTTGCCTACCTCTGTTTCTAAGCATTTTCCTGTGTGCAGGGCTATTAGTGGATGCCGGTCAGTTACAAACTCCCCTTCCGCACGTCTCCACTGCCACTCTGCTGTGTCCGCCAGAGCTCGGGGGCGCCGCCATGTTAGGAGTCGCTTTCGAGGCCGGTAAATAGCAACGTAAAATGTGGCCAACGTGCCACATACCAACTCGGTAACCTGAAAAATAAACTCATGCACAAAGTACCTGTTACGATCCGAGCCACTTCATAACGGCCAAAAACCGGGCTTGTTTACTGCGTTCCCTCGTTGTCAAAAGGGCGCCATGCCCAGAGGCGCCGTTTCTCGGCTCAGCTGCTCAAAAACTTAACTCCCCGCGCCAGCATTCAATTCTGTGAGGAATACCTGTGCGGAGGATGGCGTCTCAAAAACTCGCGCTCGGTCATCATGCCAGACGCGAAGGCGCGCAGGAAAGAGCAAGGTAAATTTCACACCGCGGCTATGCAGTGTAGTGCAAACGGCAGAGAAAGCTCGGCGGGCTTCAGAAACCGCGGCCGAAAAATCCTGAAAAATGCGGATCTCATTGCCTTGGTATGTTAAATCCCGTTTAGCTCTTGAAGCCCTCCACAGCTCCGCTTTGTGGGCGGAATTTAAGATTTTTGCGATTACAAGCCTCGGGCGTGTATAATGATCTCTCTTCGCGCCTAGCCGGTGGGCCCTTTCAACCACCAGTTTACCGTGTAAATGCGGCAACATGAGGGACGTGGGAAGCCATTCTTCCAGGACGGCACATAAAGCCCTCTCCTCAACACTCTCTGGGAAACCCAGGAAACGTAAGTTATCCCTCCGTGTCCGATTCTCGAGCTCATCAATTTTATCCTCTAAAAGCTTTAACTGCTTATCTGTGGCAGCAATTTTTCTCTCCGTTTGTAAGGCCTCATCCTCCACACTGGAAATCCGATTCTCGGCTTGTTCTATACGGGGGGTAAGCTCCTTAAGAGATTCTTGCACTTCCCCTAACTGAGCCATGATATGATCGAGCTTTTCATCCAGTGCCTCTCGGATTGCTGCTTTAATATCCGTGATAGTGAGCACCGCAGATGAGGGGGAGAGGGACTCACCATCCCTGGCAGCCGCCATTTTTGGAGCTGGAACTTTAGGTTTTTCTCTGTCGCGTTTACCCCCTTTAGTTGTCATCGGTGGTGTTGTGCGATTCATATAATTAATGATGGACATTCGCTCTCTGCGTCCTTATATTGGTAGCTCCTCTATCACTGCTATCT
Source organism: Rhinatrema bivittatum (assembly GCF_901001135.1). Lineage (NCBI taxonomy): Eukaryota > Metazoa > Chordata > Amphibia > Gymnophiona > Rhinatrematidae > Rhinatrema > Rhinatrema bivittatum. The sequence goes on from NC_042615.1 coordinate 787,342,759, forward strand.
CGCCAGGATGAAGCGCGATTGGTGGAGTGGGCCCTGGAGCAGGTGAGGAAAGCGTCCTCCCAGCTCACCACATCACGTGATCTCCCTGGAACGATTTTTTCAAGTTATTAATTGTGGTGATTCCAACTTGAAATTTTCAGTAACTATGGATAGATATGCTGTTTCCTTTTTAGATATGAAGGTTTCTTTGCAAAATTTTCAGATTATGACTACTGTATATAGGAAACCTACGGATAAAAAACACACTTTTGCATTCTCGTAGTTTTCATCCACTGCAATTGAAGAATAACATACCAGTGGGACAGTTCCTTAGATATAGGCGTTTATGTGCCTCTACCGATGAATTTAAAATACAATCTGAAAAATTGAATACCAGATTTAAGAACCGGGGTTATTCTAACTCGACTTTAAAAAGGGCATATAAACGTGCCTTGTTCTCAAACAGAGATAACTTGTTGATTAATTCTCAGAAGGAGCCACTTTCTCGAATGGTTTGTACCATTCCTTATTCTACTAAGGCTTTTCAAATTAAAGAGATTGTTAAAAAGTACTGGCATGTGTTATCCCCTTTGAAGATTTTTGTTGATGAACCTATTTTTTCTTTGAAAAAACGGAAGAACTTGTGGGATAATTTGAAACCAAGTGGGAATCAGTATAGTGTAACAAATTCTGAACGGGGACAATTGGCTTGTGGATCATGTTCTGTTTGTGAGCATGTTTTACCGTTGAAAGTGTTTCATCATTCCAATTTGAGTCATCCGTATGTGATTCCTGAATTGTTCACTTGCACTTCTAGTGGTGTAGTTTATGTAATTATTTGTCCATGCCAGCTTATTTACATTGGGCAAACTGCTAGAGCTATTAAATTGCGCATTGGTGAACACAGAAGTAGGATTCGGTCGTGTGTTGAGAATGCCCCATTGGTTAAACACTGGTTGGATAAATGTCACTCGATTGAAGAATTAAAATTTTTTGTTATCAAAAAGATCAAGCTTGAGTTTGGGGGTGATTTATCATCAATTTTAAGACGGGTTGAACAACGTTATATTTTCAATTGGAATACTGTGAGTCCATATGGACTCAATGGTCCAATTGAATGGGGGGCTTTCATTAAATAATTTTGCGATTGAGCGATGGAACTTCAATTCTTATCTAATTATTTGTTGGCAGTTTTTGAAGTAGTTTTTGAAGTGGTTTAGAACAGATTACGGCGATTGTTTGGTTGGTGATCATGTGGGAACCATGAGTGGTTGTAGCAAGGGACTATAGATGACTATCAAATTTATCATTTTGATTAATTGGTAAATGATGTGGTTGAGGGCTATATATAGAGTAGGCAATGGCTTAAGTTGCGTAGAAGGGAATCCATGCAGAAAGGAAGTGGTGATGTCACTTCCGGTTTTTGAAGGTATGTGGTGGTAGCGTTTGTTCAAGTAGTATGTTGTCTTTCTTCTTCTTGTTTAAGTGGAATTTTGATGATTGAGAACATTGTTTGTGGTTGCAGTTTCGTGACCAAATTGAAGAATTAGGATAAAGCATTGATGAAGATGAAGTGAATTTAAACTCTTGAAGAAATTCGTGGTTTGGAAACAAATTAATATGTGGCTCCTTTGTTGGACTCACATGGTAAGGATTTACAGTCTGAGTGATATGTAGTGATTGGTTTTATGTGGGAAGTGGTAAATGGTTTTGTTTTTGGTTGTTATAGGGATATTAGAAGTTTCCCCTGAGGAAGCCTGCTTGACAGGTGAAACGAAGATCTTCGTCGGGGAGTAGTACTGGGCAGTACTCAAGTGAATCACATTGTGGCAGTGACTATTGGAAGAAAGTCGTGGAGTTGAAAACTACGAGAATCTGCACTTTTAAGCACTTTAGTGGAATACATGTGAAGATTGATTTGAGCTATATTTGAAACACATTGTGTTTACTTTATTGAGAACAAGTTGTTTCTATCTAAAATGTTTTAAATTGATGATTATATTACATCCATATTGTTCACTGCCTATATGACATTCATTTTGTGATGTTTTTAATGTGGGGTTGTATATGTATTTGTTATTCTTAATAAATGTGTGTTTTAAATTATATATGTGATATTAGTTAAGGTTCTCCTTGTGTATGGGGGAAGGGGAAATAAGGCACTTGTCTAGACAAGACTGGTATAGCAGGATTTATGGAAAGAAAATTAACAGGTAAAAATTTCTCCTTTGCTATGACAAAGGCTGAGAAAACTTTCATACTTAAGAATGTTTGTAATATATTTAAGACAACTAGAGGAAGACATTTGTTTTTTACTCCATGCACACTTAAACTCTGGCATTCATTGCTAGAGGAGATCAGCAGTTTTTGGAATATATCAACCTTTTGGGATCCTGCCAGGTCTCTGTGACCTGGATTGGCCATTGTTGGAAATAGGATACTGGGCTTTCTCATATACTTTTGGATTATTGTCTATAATTGTTTTTCATGAGGAAGGTGTAAAGTATGTTATGTAGATCAGTAAAACAAGCTCCTTTTTTTAATACATGATTTGTATTTTTTTAGACAGCAGCATGTGAAAAATGTACTAGGGTGTGAAGGCTTTCACAAGGCATTGTCGATGAGCATATTTAGCACCAGAAGTTGCAAGATAAGTCAGATTATAAAGAAGCAAGATCTACTGTGTGCATGAATGATCATACATATAAAAATACAAGATAGAGTGGGAGCATGCTGCACTGAACATATGCATAATTCATACCTATAAATAAGCAACTTAAACACTAGAAGACACAAGATAAATGAAGTAGGGAAAAACAGCCAAGGAAGTAGGTGAACCTAGGGCAGGGAATTTTGTGATAAACAGTAGAGAGAGAGTGATAGTGGAAAGATTATTTGCTGAGGAGTCTAAGGGAAGGCCTGGTTGGTACCTTATTTTTTTGCAAAAAGATAACAAGGTATAGCTTTAGCGGTGTTTGATTCCAAATTTTGTGTATGAAGCAGCTGAATCCACGAAGCCTCGAGCATGATAGTCTCACTGATGCCTTTGGAGGAGGGGGTGGGGGGAATAAAAGGGCCTTTGGTGAAGATCAATGTGCCTGCAAGGAACTGTGGATAAGTAGCAATTGAAAAAGATAGTCCAGGACCAATTAAGCATTTGAAGGCAATTTGAAATTTACTTTCTCAGCCAGGCAACAGTATAGTTTGTATAAAACTGGCTTTTTTGTATGATTGGTGGATTTAGCCTCTTCTAATAGTCTTTCTGCTGTTTCTGTAAAAGCTGGAGCCATTTTAAAGTGTAGCGTGAGATGCCATGGAATAAGGAATTGTAGTAGTCCGTGCACTTGGTAATCACTGAGTGTATGATGGAAGCTAAGCCATGTTTATTGAAGTAAACAATAAACATGGTTTAGCTTCCAACTTACACTTTAGCGATCACCAACTGCAATTCTCCATGGCTGAGGGTTGCAGCAGAGCCTTTTCTGAAAAGATTACTTGGATGCCACCATGAAAAGTAAATAACTGGGTGACCAGGCTCTGCAAATATGTTTGTCCAAATTTACTTCCACTTTTTGATAGATTGTTCAGACAGTAATGGAATGTGAAAGTGTACACTGATAACCAATGTGCAGTTTTGTAGATGTCTTTGATAGGCACAGCTTGCAAATGGAGTGATGCAGCCATTGCTCTCATTTGATGAGCCTTAACTGAGGGTAATAGAGAGGCCAGCTGGTGCATAATAGTGCACTAGCCACCTGGATAATGCATGGCCATTGCTATGCCTATACAGTTAGCATTGTAAAAGATGAATATTGTAAGGCCTGACACTGGCTGAGTTGTCTTTTGGTAGTAAGCCAAGACACTTTTACAGTTCAATATATGAAGGGTTTTCTTGCCTGCATGTGCCCTTTGAAAGAACATGGATAGCATGATGGTTTGATTTATATGAAAAGCTAAGATCACTTTTGAAGAAACTTAGGGTGGATTTGAAGTACAACCCTATTATGAAAGAACAGCATATATGGAGAGAGATGCATGAAAGCCTGAAGCTCACTGACTTCTGCCTGTTATGATTGCAGCAAAGAATACAATTTTCTATGTGACAAATTTCAAAGAAGCTGACATAGTTCAAAGAGTGCCTTCATAATCTATGCCAGAACAACTTTAAGATCCCATGGACTAGGTAAATTGGCCTCTGGACGTTTAGTATGCCATATGCCTTTCATAAACGTTGACACAACTGATGAGTAGAAATCAGCCTGCCTTCTACTTGAATATTGTTGGCCGCTCTATCACTGAGGTACACCCTGATGGACCAGGTACTGAGTCCTGAAGAGGAAAGACCAAACAAATACTGAAGCTGCTTTCACAGCTCACACTTGAATGGGTTCAGGGAGCTTTGTTGATACCAGGATGATAACTCTTGCTATTTAAAGCTGTAAGCTCAGCTGAGGCCATTCTGGCAGCTGCCAGTATGTCTTCAACTTCCTTGGATAAGGAATGTGATTCAGTCAGCAAGCATTCAACATCCAGACTGTCAAGTTGAGGGAGCAAAGGTCTGGAAAATACAGATGATTCTGCTCTTGAGTTAATAAGGTTGGATCAGCCTCTAGTTGGATTGGGGGACCGATGGATAGTTGTACTGGGTATATGAACCATACTCGGCCATGCTGGTGCAATAAGTAGCAGGTAGGATTGGTCCTTGAGCGTCTTTTGCACTGTCTTAGGTATCAGAATCAAAGGAAAAGCATACAGGAGGTCTGCATTCCAGGTGAGCAGAAAAGCATCTTGAGTGGACCTGAGCTTGTTGGAAAGAATGGAGCAAAATGTTTCCACTTTTCTGTTTTCCTCTGATGCAAAGAGGTTTATTGAGGGATATCCCCAAAGGTACAGCCTGTCAGCTATTGGTTAAGGTAAGGACAATTTGCGAGGGTGAAATACCCCACAGAGGCAATCTGCTAATATGTTGTCAATCCTCAGAAGGTAAGTTGCTTGCAGAGCTTCTTGATAATCACATGCCTGTTACCATCTTTTTATGAACTCTTGGCAGAGTCATGGGCCTGTGCCCCCTTCCTCATTGACATAAAACATGGCTACTTGGTTGGCTGAGAATCCTTTTTCTCTTAAGAAGATGGAAGAAGGCACTTAGGCATGTCCTATTGCTTGTAGTTCCAACAAGTTGATTTGAAACAGCCTTTCCACTGCTGACAAGCCCCTTGGCTTTGGAAGGGATTCATGTGTGCTTCCCATGCCTTGGTGAAAGTGTCTTTTACTAACGTTACCTCATGAGGAAGTAGATTGAGGGGAGCCCCCTTTTATAAAAGGCAGGGGTGTAGCCAGCTGGGGAGCTCTTGTTTTATTTCCTGCAAGACATTCACTAAGGTTGTGAAGAGGTTCAGTCAACTGGTCCCCATTTTGGTCACATGCTGCTGTCATGTGACCAAGAAATACTAGCATTTCCCTGGCTACATCTGCTCCATGTTCATCAGGTGATAATGCAGGGACCTGAGAACATTTGCTCGATCTGTTAGAAGAAAAGCCCTTTCCCTGTACGTACCAGGATCAGTCCAGACTCCTGGGTTTTGCCCCCCCTCCAGCAGATGGAGACAGAAGTGGTAATAAGTGGATTCCACCACAAAGCAGAGATATTAAGTGGGAGGGAGGGAGGGATGGGTATGAGATCATTTTCTTCCTTCAGATTCATATCCACTTCCCTGGATGAAAAGCAGACTGGTGTGTAGGGAGTTTATTTTGAATTTCTTCCATAAGAACTTTTTGTTCAGACTTCTTAAATCTAGGATGATTCTCAATTTCCCAGATTTCATGAGAATAAGAAAATAGAAGTAGAACCCCTGGCCTTGCTGATTGAGTGGGGCAGGTTCTATCGCTTTGTGAAGAATAGTTCCATCTCCAGTGGCTTTTTGCTGAGTGAAACATCCAGATTGCAGGCTGAGCAGTGGGAAGTTGGGAGAAATGCAAGTGGTAACCAGACTACAATCTTTGAGTATCAACAATCCTTGGTGCCCTTGCACCACTCCTCCAGATAGAGGTGATTTCTTCCCCCTACTAGAGGGTTGAATGCTGGAATTGGAGATTGGTCAAAAACTTGGTCCAGATTTTGGCTGGACCTGCTGTGTTGGTTTTGATTGGTACATTTTGCACTGCTGGCATCGCACAAGAAGTTGCTGTTGCTGCGGAGGAAGAGCATGGTACAGCGGGAATTGCTGGAAAGGGCATCTCTGAAAGTATAACTGCTTAAAAGCAAAGTAGGACCACATCAAAGTCATCTGGTAATCCAGAGCCAGGCAAGAGGGACTGGATTGTTACATATTGCTCTTTGATCTGAGCAATTGTTTCCCTGCATTTGTCTCCAAAATAGTAATCTGCCATGCAAGGTAAGTCCTCTACTTATTGTGGACATTGTCTTGCAAACTGGAACTTAGAATGAAACATCAATAGCATAGTACAGAATGTATCCTATTGCATACCATGCTGTAAGATGTAACAGACATTATAACTGGAAAACTCCAGAATGTGTCCTCCTACCCCTCAACTTCACTTCTCTCCCTTCCTCTCCTGTTTACATAAAATCAAGAAAGCTCCTCGCCCAGTAAAAAATGTTGCTAGCTGCAATTTTTATGGGATATCATAAGGCTTGGGGATAACTGCACGGAGTGGTAGTTACTACTCTTAAGAGAAACAGGAGTAAGCTGCACAGAGTGGTCGATAATACCATAAGAAGCTTGCTGGGCAGTCTGGATGGACCATTTGGTCCTTTTCTGCTGTCATTTCTATGTAGGTAAATAAATACAATTCTAGCTGCTGTATTTTGTAGCACATGAATACATTTCAAATTAGTTTCAGTGATACTCAAATACAAAGAGTAGCAATATTCTATTCAAGATAACATTATTAGATCAGATTTTGCTAGTAAAGGAGCTGATTTTCACAACATTCTGAGAGTGTAAGACTCATCAAAGTATGTACTCCCAGAATTGTAATCTCATTTACAGGTGGAATGACAGTATTTAGCATACAAAGAATCAATTTGACATTTGATTTGCATCTGCCAAACTAGATAGCTTTGAATTTATTAGGATTAACTTGTAATTTGTGATCACATAAACAATTTGCAATTTTTTCCAAGCAATCTTAAATGTTTTTATGTTAGTAATAGAAGCAGGATCAAAAGTTCCCAAAACTTGTAATTCTTCAGCATATAAATATGAGCTAAAAACTTGCCATTGAATTAATTCTGTTAAAGTTGATAAAATTAAATTGAAAAGCAGAGGGGACAATATAGAACCCTGGGTGACCCCACAAATATCTGTTTTAGCTGCAGAAGTATCAGAGCCCCCGTCCACCAAAAAAACATAAGACTTAAATAATTTTAAAACCACTTCTGTAACACCAAATTTCTGTAGCCAACATAATAGTAATGAGTGATTAATAATATTGAAAGCCGCACTAATCAATAGAGACCAAGAGGACATCTTTCCCTCTATCCATATTCATTCTAATTTCATTGATCATTGCCAATAACGTAGTTTCGGTACTAAAATATACCTAAAACTTGACTGGCAAGGGTATAATGCATTGACTTTTACAACAAAATTGTTCAATTGTGAAAAAAACACTTGATCATTTTAATCAAGAATGGAATATTTGAAATAGGTGATCATTCTTGGGATCTGTTATTTCAAGCAACATTTTCTTAAAAATAGGGTGAACTAAAGACAACTTTAGGGAAGCTAGAATTTCCTCATTAGCAAGACACAAATTCACTACATCAGAGGTTTGGCCAAGCCAAGCTCCTGATCTTTTACCAATATAGGGGGCATAGGGTCCAACTTAGAAGAGGAATTGCTCATAGAAGAGAGGACTTTTTCCAGACCAGCAATATCACAGGATTAAATGCTCTCCACTGGGTCTGACCTAACAGTCCTTTACTACCAATAGGGTCAGGATAACTGATAGAGGAATCAGGTATTGCTGTTGAATTATTATCCAAAATGTTATTATCATTAAGCATCTTACCATTGTCTAAAAAAAATACTGGATATCAGTTATCTTTTGCTGGAAAATGTTGGTTAAACGTCCTACTGAAAGTGAAGTAAAAAACAACCAAGTGGACCCTGTCAACTGAACTACAATTTTATATAGGCACTTAGGTCTACATTCGGCTGAATTAAGCTTTTTTGCAATATAGTCTCTTTGCCTTCTTGATATCTGTTTGATAAAAATAAATAGCCAATTTACAGATTTTCAGATTAGTTGCTAGCTTGTCCTTGCACCATCTTCTGTCCACATGGTGCACCTGTTGTCTACGTAACACAAGTCTTGAATGAAACCAAGTATCTCTCTTTTTTTTCTCTTAACTATTTCAATGGGGCAGTGACATCTGCATTTTCCAAAATATAGTTCCATTTTTCAATTTGCCTCTCTAAAGACGGATCAGCAAAATCTGGAGGAAATAACTGGTGTTGTTCTGCAAGCACAGTCTTGTCCATATCCTTTAAATTCCAACTCAATTTTACGGCAGCAGATTTTGGTTCAGCTTGGATTATTATCAAAACTGAAAACAGTAGTAATCTAAGACCTGACCATGAAACCACAAAAATAGAAGGGAATTACTCAATCCAGCACATCTAGTAGTAAGAATTAGATATATATTACTATTTATTTTCTGCTTTTGAGGCACTTCAAAGCGGATTACTTTCAGGTACTGTAGGTATATCTGTCCCTAGTGGGAGCACCAAGAGGAGAGGATCACCTTGCTGGTGGCTGGAAAGAATCAGTAAGTACTGCTTGGAGAAATTTTTTAAACTTAAAAGTATTGAGGAGATGTAAACTATTGGGGTATATTATTTAGTGTGTTTGTGTGTTGTTTTTTTTTAATAGGTAGATAGAAAGGAAACAAACAGAAGTTTGTGTGATTGTATTTCCCAACCAGGGGCGGATTGTGGGAAAATAGTGGCCTGGGGGATTTTTCTCCATACTGGCCCATAGGTACCCAATTACACATACAATTTGGTGAGTCCCAAATACAGAATAAAGGGACCATAAAATATATACAGAAATGCACACACAAACTAAACTGGAAATCACAACAAGTTAGACTGTATGTATTGCAGCAATGGAAAAACAGAAAATACCATCATTCCTTATAAAACATCAAACAAAATAGGAAAATCATACTAAAAATATATATTTCAAAACTGCTGATGAATAGAACCTCCAGTAATTTAACTCATATATACATTTTTGAGATCAGACATCAAATAATAATCAATAATTAAAACTAATAAGGATAGAAAAAAATCCCCGGTTCTCCATACCTGGGAACGTTTAATTCCAATCACCTTGAGATAGTCATGAATTAGTTGTTCTCTAGCACAGTGGTTCTCAACCTTTTTTCTGTTGGGACACACCTGACTGACGGCTCTTACATGTGTGACACACTGAACACATGACCATCATAGGGCTAAATGTAAAAGTACAGCTTGCATCCACAGGAACCCCCCTGACCCACAATTATGGATGTATAGCAGAATTATGACATTCCCCGTACAACTCAACTTACAAAAATATTCTGATTCTAGTGTCATCTCAGTAATAGCAACACAAACTCCAACTACCAGGCTCAATAGCCCTACTTATGAAAAGACTGCAGTTTATCACTATTCCATGTCCTCTTGAGAAAATACAACAAATAAGACTGATAGAGTAAAATACCTCACCTCGGTCACATACACAGAACCGACCTAACATACTACCAGGATCTGCAGAAATGCACATAAACTAATTCGCACACAGTTACACTTGTATTATGGAATGCACTCAACAATAACAACCCTACCTATGAAAAGGCAACACTACAAATATTAAATCAGGCCCTAAACACCAATACACCTCCTATTAGGAAAACAGAACTAACCAAGCAGCTATAGATCCCAACACAGAAATAATTTTATAACTATACTAATAAGCTGAATAAATGTTTCACAACAACTATGAACAGAATAATATCCAACAATTAAAAACTCATAAAATGTATTTAAAATTCTCCAAACACCAAGAAAATATTTCAAACAGCAGACACATCACATAATACCCAATAATTAAAATGGTAGTCAATCAAGAAAAATGAACTTAAAAAGCCACCTTTACTTACCCTCTCCAGCAGTTCTCCTACTCCTTTCCCTTGCAGGCCACATCAGAAGCAGCAGTAGCTGCTAAAGCTGTCCTCACAGTCCTCCTCCTTAGGGACCACAACCAGTCTCTTCTCTCTCTCTCTCTTTCTCTCTCTCTCTCTCACACACACACACACACACCAGTCACACCCTCAGGACCAGTTTCTGTCTCTCACACACCAATCATCTTCCAGATCAGTCTCTCTCACATACACACGTCACCTCTCTGGCTAGTCTCAATCACTCAATGCTCTCGCTCTCTCTTACTTACACACAAGCTCTCAATCACACACATGTTCTATCTCACTTACAAACAGGCTCAATCACACACATGCCCTCTCTCACACCCACAAGCCAGCCAAAAACATGCTCCATTTCTCTCGCACACACATTGACACACACAAGCACCCTCCCTGACTCACATATACACCACACACATACAGAAGCACCCTCCCTGTCTCGCACACACATTACACTCTCATAGAAGCACCTTGCTTTCAGAATTGCAGCATTTTTCACTTTTACTAAAAGTGAAAGTGATGCTCCCGACCGTTAAATAAGAAAACCACATTCCTATCAGAAGGCGAAATGACACCCTTCCTTCAGGTTCTGTCCTCCCAAGGGACAGCCACCCACACCGTACAGCTTCTCTTGTTTTACGCTTTCAGGCAATAAAGCAAGTGTCTTTCTTCAAACTATCAGTCGTATGATTATTCATGTGGGAGATATGGAACAGAAAGACATCCTTAGCTTCCCTTTTAAATGGAAAGATTCCAGTCTTAGTCATTTAAAAATATACATTTTCTAAAGGCTTAAAAAAAAAAAAGCAAAACCGTTTCAGATCAGAACTATTCTAGTCTTCATGCTTAAATTATGCTTCAAAAACAAACAAACAAACCCCACCTGGCATCAGTATCTTAAATTTGTGATTTTGCTGAGATGAACATTTTAAATCCTTTAATTTTTTTTCTTTTTGCTTTAGTATTTGTCTCTACCCACTTTGTTAAATTTTATTTTCCAGAAGAGGGATGTTTAAAATTCAGTAACTTCATCTTTCATCAAACTTTTCAAAAGTTGTGCTATTGTCACATTTCATTTTTTTAAACTGGCAGATTCCTTTCTCACATACATATCACATACACACACACACAGTAGCGCCATTCCTTTCTCACCTACTCACCACATACACACCACATCTCACATACACACAGAAAGAAGATCGGTGCAGGCAGTCTAGCTGATCACGTGGCCGAAGAAAGGAAGATCTGCGCAGCAGGAGACCAGGCACTGAGACTTAGGGGGTGCTGTGGCAGGCAGCCAGCCCTAGACTTGCTCTGCCTCCCCCCCCCCCCCCCATGCCACCCTCCCAATGCCCCCCTGGTGGTCCAGCAATCTGCCGCTCCCGGGGCCTTGGCTGCCACTAACCAAAATGGTGCCGATGGCCTTCAGCCCCAGCATGTGACAGGGGTTACCGGTGACATTGGTTGGCCCCTGTCACATGGTGGGGGTTAAAGGTCACTGGCGCCATTTTGCTTAGTGGCAGAGCCGAGGCCCCGGGAGCGGCAGATCGCTCCCGAGCCCTCCGCTGGACCACCAGGGGGGGAGGCAGGGCGAGTCGGGGACTGGCAGAATTTTGAAAGGGTACTTTTTGCCCTTTCAAAATTCTGCCACCTGCCACGGTGCCCCCTAAGTCTCGGCGCCCTAGGAACAGGTCACCCCAACCCCTATCACGTGATTGGGGTGACCGGCCTACGGGGGCATGCCCAAAGCCCCAATAGGCCAATCCGCCCCTGTTCCCAACCCTCCCACCCACCCCTAGCTCATCCTTTATAGGCAGGTGTCACTTTCACACATAAAAAATAATAAAAAAAATCAGCCTTTGAACTTAAATTCATAAATTCCCCATACCTTATCAAAAGTTTGATCATTCCTTTGTAAGTTACTACCAGATATCTAGTGAATACACTAATAGATTTTAAAGGACCCTAATTTGTTCACAATCCTACACCAATAGCAAGCTAAAATTTAACTAGGAACTGAATAAATTTAAGATGAAGGAAGCAATCCAGCAGCAAGAGGGGAGCCTCCCAGTCTTTTGCATTGAGTGTCACATGTATGATTTTTTACCCGCCAGTGTCCTCCTGTTTCTCAGAGAACAAGTCCGATCTCTGGAGGCTAGTGGCAGACCTTGAGGAGCTGAGGTAGACAGAGAAGTATATAGATGAGACCTTCAGGGACATAGGAGCCAAGTCAACTCCAGTCTGGCATTCCTGGTGCTGCCTTGAAGGAGAAAGGTCTCATGATTGGAGAGCATCAATCTGGTGACCAGGAAATGATCCTATAGCAAGGACCTGCTCTCCACGTGGTGCATTGTCCTCTTGCACTGAGGATGTTTCTCCCAAGGCTTCTGCCAAGGAGGAAAGGGTGAGAATGTGTCTCCCAAGGCTTCAGCCAAGGGGGAAAGGGTCAAGTTGGCTGTCATAATTGGTGATTTGATTATTAGGAATATAGACAGCTGGGTGGCTGGTGGGCGTGAGGGTCGCCTGGTAACATGCCTACCTGGTGCGAAGGTGGCGGACCTCATGCATCACCTAGATAGGATTTTAGACAGTGCTGGGGAGGAGCCAGCTGTTGTGGTACATGTGGGCACTAATGACATAGGAAAATGTGGGAGGGAAGTTCTGGAAACCAAATTTAGGCTCTTAGGTACAAAGCTGAAATCCAGAACCTCCAGGGTAGCTTACTCTGAAATGCTCCCTGTTCCACTCATAGGTCCCCAGAAGCAGGCAGAACTCCACAGTCTCAATGCGTGGATGAGACAATGGTGCAAGGAAGGGGGATTCAGTTTTGTAAGGAACTGGGGAACCTTTTGGGGAAGGGGGAGTATTTTCCGAAGGGATGTGTAGAATATAGAGGCAATGAATACGCACATCAGACAGCTTTCATGGCAGGCAGGGAAAAGAGACCTGAGCACACCTCAGAGTCCTCCTTTATTGTACATTCATACAAAGGCAGATGATGTGTCATTACATGATTGGCTACTTTCCCCATAGCAACAGACGAGTCATTACACCATTGGCTTGGTTCAGTGGGTGTATACGGATCATTTCATTGGCTGCTGAAATCTATACCTCCTGACTTTGTCCTGCCTCTGACTAGGGAACACCCAGCCCTTATTTCAGGCAATCAGGATTAATTATAAGCTAGAGAAATACATGACAGTCAGGTATCCTTTCCTAGGCAGAGAGGCTTAAGCACAGGTGATGCTTTTATTCAGTGCAAGGCCAGGGAGAAGGGAAGATAGTGTAAAACCCTGATGAAATGGCTTGCTGGCAAAGCTCATATTTCCCACATCTCACCCTTTCTGTTTTTGTTTAGGCAGCTCAATAAAGCTTTAGACCCTTACTGAAATCCGTTATGTCTTGGTGTGGGCTGGAAATAGGAAAAGGGGGATATGGAGGGAAGAAAGCTGATTCGGCGTGGTGTGCCAGCCACCGATGAGCTCCTGAATCTCCATATCACCCAGAGCTGGTGCAGCGTGGTGTGCCAACGGCTGCAGGGCTCAGGATTCCCTATTAGGCATCTTACAAGACATCTTTGTATCCGGGCTGAGAGCAAGGTTTCAATATGGATATGAGGGTTGGGTATGCACTGAATACAGCATCACAGGCAGATAATTAAGACAATTATGGTCATTATAATAGAAATCACCCTTTTGAGACCAGAAATATCAGGGAGCCAAGACCATAGCCAGTCCCATGGAGAAGTTGGTATTCTGCCTGAAAGTGGTGCATCAGTAACCATGGTTTCTATCTGCTCTATGGTATGTGTGAGGTTTGCTTTATAGTCTGATATGTACACACAGCAATGAGATCCAATTAATGCACAAACACCACCCTTTAAGGCTAAAATAGTGTCTAAGGTATAGCTGTTCTGTAATGCTACTTCTCTAATCTGAGAAACTTCTGTTGTGAGTAGTTTTAATGCATGGACTGTCTGATTAGATAGGGCAGTATTCCAGTTAGCTAGGATGTGTAAGTCTCTGTAATTCATATCATTTGGGTTATATAACTACAAAGGGTAAATCCCTCGTCCCCGCTATACTTTCTGCACCTGCTTGGGTCTCCCACTGCACATCCTGAAATCTGCCAATTGCATACATATGTGGTATAATTATGTAAGTGTTCAGTGATTAATACAAAGGTTCGGTTACAATATGGATATTTCCCACCTGAATCCCCTTCCCATCCCCTGTATCATAGTCCCAACAAGAGCGGCAGTCTCTTGAATACGGCTACCAATGTGTAGTATGGTATTATTAACTGGAGAGTTAATGAAAACACCTCTCTGTAAAGGATAATTAGTCCATACTGTAAGGTTAAATGGTACAGCATGCATCAGTCGATTCAACAGGTGTGAAAAGTTCTGTGCATCGAGGATGTACATGTTGTCCTGTCAGAGTCCTTGTTCTGAAATCGCCATAGCTGGAGAAATAAGGCAAAGGAGGAGGATGCAGAACACAATTGTTAATGAGTTGGCATTCAGGCAAGAAAAGGCGGCTAATAAGTTCTCTGGAGTTTTCTCAAGGCCTTGCTGTTCTAAGAGTTGTGCAGATTGGTCAGATAGGGCCTTGATCTGTCCCCAGGTCATGTGGTGCTGCTTTTTGCAAGGAGTCTGGTCTCTGTCCTTCTGAGGGCTGTGGAGGCTCAGGGAGAAGTTGGTGATCGGGTCCTGTAGACCTGGACACCTTTCCATCTCTCCACGGCTTGATACCTGTGGAAGCAAGCAGAGAAACATATCCTCGTTCCCCATTTTAAGGGAATGGGACCGTACCAGACATTAAATATTTTATACAAAACTGATGGCTGTGGGTGACTAACCCTAGTCCCATAATGATTACTCATGGCTGTGGTCTTAAATTTGATCCTGATATGTTTAGATGATTTAAAGTGATTTAAAACAATACTTTGTTCAGTCAGTCCTGCTTAGGGGAAAATCCAGGGGCATTCCCTCCTTTTTGTTTTTGTTTTGTCAAGAAGCTGTCTTAAGGGTAAGATTGGCTCTCTCCACAATGGCTTGCCCTGTGGTGTTGTAGGGGATGCCAAATAAGTATTTAATGTTCAATTATTGACAAAATTCATGCAAAGGAATGGCTGCAGTAAGCAGAGCCATTTTTCAGAACAGAGGGTAGTCCCATTATCAAGAATTTTTTATGCAGTGATCAATTTTCATTCAGTAAAATAGCAATAAATGTAAATTAATCATTTAAAGGAAAAGTCATTTGCAGTAAGCTGAATCACAAATGACAAGTCTTTCAGACATTACATTAAACATATGTTACACAAGACTGACACATTCATATTCATTCATCCTGCAAATATTCATTTACACAAAACTGACACATATTCATCCATCCTGCAAATGTTCATTCATAGTCTTCTTGACATCAAGACAGACAACAGATAACACATAATATGAGCTAAAAATCTTATCAAAAAGGTATCAAAAACAAAATTAGATCAAGGATCAAAAGTCAAAAGGTGTTAGAAAAATGTTAAAATAAACTGCAAAGTGTTCATCTTCACATCTCTCATGGCAGTGTCAATCTGGAAAATATTAAAAACTGGCATACAGCAAAAAATTTCTAAGGTAATGATTAAAGTGAACTTTTTACTTTTTTAACCTTGGAGAAATCAATTCCATCATTCAATTTAATAAAATCAATTTGGATTTGTAAGAAAAGGCTTGGGAGGGATTGCTTTAGATGTAGCAACTTCTGTCAGTAAAAATTTTAAGGTTCAGAATTCTGTATAAATTTTTGTGAAAAAGAAAATAAAACTGAAGTTTCCTTAATACAGGAGGACCGCAGATCTGAAAAATAAAAACTATTATACAACAGAATTATTAAAACAATAATATAATATAACTGGTAGAATAGCATAGTGCCTCCTAGTGGAGACACCATCATTACTTTATAGATTGCAATTATTGTTCCAGGTTGCAATCAATAATACTCTGAGCTTACTTTCAATGTGGAATATCAGAATAGAATTTCTTCATATAATTATTAGAATAGGAAATTAAACATGCTGTTCGCTCAGCTCTGTCTGCTGCACGCTAAAGTGACTGTAACTACTATTAAATGTCCTTGTCAGTAACCTCAGAAAGAAGTTTGAAAGTATTAAAAAGATTAACAGAAAGAGAGTGAGACGAGGAAGGGCTAGTGCAGGAATGCATTGAAGGTTGAGGGAAAAGATTTGGATTAGCAGGAGATCTGATCTGTCTGAGTTATAACATATAGAAACTAGAGAGAGAGAAACTGCAGGACTAAGTCCAGTTTTTCTTTCTTTTCAAAAGTTCTCCCTCCCTCCCCCATGAGTGGCAAGCAAGAGTTAACAGAAAGACAGTAAAGGGGGGGAGGAGCAGTGTTTCTCAAAAGAAAAGAACTGCACCCAACGAATTAATCCTTCAGTCAATAGGAACTGAAAGATAGCATTGTTTAACAATTTAGATTGTATCATCCAGAGACAATGGCTGGCAAGGACTTGCTGATTTCTTGCAGACAGATTCTATCTTTCTCCTGTAGGGAAAATTACAATAAAAATACAAGTTATGTGCACTGGCAATTCAAGCAATTGCTATAAACTTAAATCTCAGAGAAATGGAGTCATTTTAAATGTGAGCCAAATTAATTTTGCAAAAAGTGAACATTTCACATGTAATTTACACAGTATATTATTCAAATTTCAGTACAGTTTTAACATAAGGCTCTGCATTCACTTTCTGTGGGGGAAATACTCTCAGAGTATGCAGATTTTCTGTAACTGAATTCAAAGAGAAACTACTCCTTAAGCATGCAGTCCCTCTGCAACTGAACATCGAAGCCCAAGAGAAACCATTTTTTCCAAATCTGTACTGTCTGTTCAATTACTCTGTTTAATCTGGTCTTCAATAGGTCATTGAAGTGTATAATTAAATCATTTTTTTCATATTGATATTTTCTTTGCTTGTAACGCAGGAGTCTAATTAAATCATTTTTTTCATATTGATATTTTCTTTGCTTGTAACGCAGGAGTGCAGCTGCCTGGCCCAAGGTCTTATACGCTGATTTCTTTGAAGACCTGGGGGCATAGCCACTGCCCATGGCACTCCGGGTGGCACTCAACTCTATTGCTGCCACACCTGGTTCTTTAATCCCTTTTGTAATAGGAGAGGCTTGAATCCCTTCCAATAATTCCTCCCTTGTGAGATTTCCATGTTCTAGGTGAAATCCCATGCTGACCGCGGCACATAAATTGTTACCGGGAGCAGTGGTTTGAGATGGTAATTTACCTGGACAAATTGGTGATGCAGAATCAATGACTGTCTCAGGCAATGGCAAATGAGGGTACAGGGAGTCGGTGATTGGTGGGGGAAGGGCTTGCAGGCAAGATGGAGGGAGGCTAGCTTCTCTGATTTCAGTGTCCCCAGTCTCCAGGGGCCTTCTCTCTGAGGTGGACGCAGAGGAAGCCACAGGAGCCATGGTAGGGGACTGTGCCTTGTGAGTGTGTCCCCAGATGTTCTATTCCATATTCTGTCCCCCCTAGTTCATGGGTCTTTTCTATGATGAGAAAGGCTTGAAGTCCTTCTAATAATTCTTCTCCTGTAAAGTTTTCTTTCTGCTGTTTCTGCTGACATTCAATGCTAATCACCCCACCCAGGCCAGGTTGTGGTTCAATTGTGCTCAAGGGCTGCTTTTCTGAAGAGGTGTGAATGGGCTTGGGTGTGGGTATGGAGAGCTGATACAAAGAATTTGCTGTCTCTGAGGGAGATTGAGCATAAGATGGGGGAAGGGTATTCTGATTGAGCCTACCTGCTTCTAAAAGCACATGGTTTGGAAATGCTGTCTTGAAACTTTTTTTTCCTATGTGTTCTATGGCCTCTGTACATTTTTGCCAAATTAATAATTGCTTTATGGGAGCTCTGGGGACCATATGAAGACTATTGCCTATTAAAATCCAGTCCTGGATATTCAGAGTTCCAGCCTCTATTGAATACCAAGGGCAACGGCAAGCTATTTCACTTATTAATTTTTCTAAGTCCCCCAGGCTGACGTGCTTTTTCTTTTCTTCTGGTGATGAAATAATGATTCTTGATGATTTTCCGCAGCTCCCTGGCATGTAGCCTTTGCTGTACAGATAAATCACTTCCCATGCTCACGAATGTGGGGAACAAACTTGCTGAGAAATACTTAAAAAATACTAAAAAGTACTTTAAAAATACTTACAATTGCAAATCTGTTGAACGGTACGTACCTAAGCTATGTCCAGCCGAAATGAGCAGAGAGTATATCACGTGCGGGATCACCAGATGTAGAATATAGAGGCAATGAATACGCACATCAGACAGCTTTCATGGCAGGCAGGGAAAAGAGACCTGAACACACCTCAGAGTCCTCCTTTATTGTACATTCATACAAAGGCAGATGATGTGTCATTACATGATTGGCTACTTTCCCCATAGCAACAGACGAGTCATTATATAATCACGTTATAATGCTAGAGTTATTCTCCTGAGGTTGGCTTCAAGCCCCTTCTCTCTGTTATATCTCTCTACTTTGATTATCTGTCTCTTCATTTCCAATTCCAAGTTATTCACCCTTGTTATAATGTAACTTTTACCTTCTGCTCCCAATCTGTCTCCTCTTTTGAGGTTTGACTAATTACTGTTAATGTACTATCGTTCTATGTAAACCGAGTTGATTTGATCTGTATCAAGAAAATCGGTATATAAAATCCCTAAATAAATAAATAAATAAATAAATTACACCATTGGCTTGGTTCAGGGGGTGTATACGGATCATTTCATTGGCTGCTGAAATCTATACCTCCTGACTTTGTCCTGCCTCTGACTAGGGAACACCCAGCCCTTATTTCAGGCAATCAGGATTAATTATAAGCTAGAGAAATACATGACAGTCAGGTATCCTTTCCTAGGCAGAGAGGCTTAAGCACAGGTGATGCTTTTATTCAGTGCAAGGCCAGGGAGAAGGGAAGATAGTGTAAAACCCTGATGAAATGGCTTGCTGGCAAAGCTCATATTTCCCACATCATGGGCTCCACCTTACCCAGGGTGGAACTAGACTACTGGCAATAACCTTTAAAAAGGAGATAGAGCAGCTTTTAAACTAGAACAAAAGGGAAAGCCGACAGTTGACTCAGCAGAGCATGGTTCAGAGGGAGGTATCTTCAAAGGATACTAATGACACATTAGAATTAGGGCATCCCAATAGTGAGGTTCCAATAATAAGAAAAGTAGTCCAAGTGCCTATAATTAAAAACTCTCACCTGAGCTAAAAAAAATTCCAATTTATCCCTGTCAACTGAAAAGCAGAATGTAAATATTTATTTATTTTTAATTTTTATATACTGGGGTTCTTGTAAGAGTTACAAATCACTCCAGTTTACATAAAACTGTAAATTAGCCAGAGGCTATGCATGCAGCTGTACAATAGCCAAAGGCAGTACAAAAAACAGATAGAAAAAGGTGCATATTAACAAATGAATGAAATAAATACATACGGTACATAAACAAGTGAAAGAACATTGTGCAAAAAGTAGGAGATTAAATACGAAACATATAACCGATGGGTAAAAGAGCTTGTAAAAATAAAATAAACTCAGACTGAATATTCTAGCATATGAATTGGTCCTGGAGACTGCCTAAGTGAGAATACAATGGGTGAGAGGGCAAATCATAATGTGATAACAGGAATAGTGTGTGCAATAGGTGAGGTAACCATGTCTTCTGTCTTGAGTGATGTAGCCTTGTAACCTTGACTTCTGGCGTGAGAATGAGCATTGAGTGGGAATTGTGTGAAAAACGGCCGAAGGGCCGCAAAGTTGAGCAAGTGAAGCAATGTTAGAAGTCCGACTAGATCGAAAATTGATTAAGTCTGTCCTAGCATCAAGGCCGCTTTAAGTGTTGGGGTAAGCTTGGATGAAGAGCCAAGTATTTAGCTTTTTCTTGAACTCCAAATGGCTTGGTTCTAGTCGTAGATCAGGGGGGAGCGCATTCCATTGATGGGGTCTGCTGTAGATGGTGCGTGCTTCCTTGGTAATGTTTTGGCTGGTGGGGCATACAGTGTGCCTTTGTATGCACTTCTGATGGGTCTGGATGAAGTATGTGGTCGAAGTTGTGTGCTTAACATTATAGGAGAGAGGTTGTGTGTCGCTTTGTGAATAATTGTGAGAGCTTTAAAGAGGATCCTGTATTTGACAGGCAGCCAGTGTAAGTTACGGAGGATGGGAGTGATGTGTTGTCTTTTGTTGGTGTTTGTGAGGATTCTGGCGGCAGCGTTCTGAACCATCTGTAAAGGTTTAATAGTACTAGTAGGGAGTCCGAGTAGAAGGGAGTTGCAATAGTCGATGTTCGCTAGGATGATGGATTGTAGGACTAGGCGGAAGTCATTAAAGTGAAGAAGTGGTTTTAGCTTTTTGAGGACTTGCAATTTGTAAAAGCAATCCTTTGTGGTGGTGTTTATGAATTTTTTAGGTTTAGTTGGTTGTCCAGCCAGGCTCCTAAATCTGACATCAGGGGTGAGGTTAATGTTTAGGCTTGTAGGTTGAGAAAAGCTTGATTGGTTGATAAGGGAAAACTTGTCTTCATGGGAGATAATGAGCATCTCCGTTTTGTTGGCATTAAGAACTAGGTTGAGGCTAGAGAGTAGGTCCTTGATTGGCTGAAGGCAATCATTCCAGTAGGTAATAGTTTTTTGAAGGGACTCTGTGATCATTATCAGGATTTGTATATCATCTGCGTAGAGGTAATGAGTAAGCTTCAGGTTTGAGAGTAAGTGGCAGAGCGGAAGAAGGTAAATATTGAAGAGAGTGGGTGAGAGTGAGGATCCTTGAGGGACTCCCTGGTCTGAGAGGACTGGGTGGGATTCTTTGTTGTTTATCTTTATAGTACCTGTTGCACAGGAAGGACTTAAACCAACTGAGTGGTGAACCTTTGATGCCTATGTTAGATAGTTGATCTATGAGTATAGCGTGTTTTACCGTGTCGAACGCTGCAGACAAATGTAAGAGAATAAGTAGGTAAGATTGTTTTTTCTCCAGATTTAACAGGATAGTGTTCGTGAGTGATAGAAGAAGTGACTCGGTGTTTAAAGATTTGCGAAAGCCGTATTGAGCCGGGGCGAGTATGTTGTTACCTTCAAGGTATTCTGAAAGCTGCTTTTTTACGATTTTCTCCATCAGTTTGGCAAATCCATCAGTTTGGCAATCAGTAAATACAAACAAAAAAACACACTTTAAAATGTTTGTATGTTAATGCCAGAAGTTTAAGAAGAAAGATGGGAGAATTAGAGTGTATAGCAGTGAATGATGACATAGACTTAATTGGCATCTCAGATTCATGGTGGAAGGAGGATAACCAATGGGACAGTGCTATACTGGGGTACAAATTATATTGCAATGACAGAGAGGAGCATCTTGGTGGTGGGGTGGCATAGAGTCCAACAGGATAAAGATCCTGCATGAGACTAAATGTACAATCAAATCTTTATGTGTAGAAATCCCTTGTGTGTTGGGGAAGAGAATAGTGACAGGAGTTTACTACCATCAACTTGGCCAAAATGGTGAGACAGACAGTGAAATGCTAAGAGAAATTAGAGAAGCTAACCAAACTGGTAGTGCAGTAATAATGGGATATTTCAATTACCTAAATCACCCAAAAATGTGGAACCCAAATAACAATAGAATTGTTAGCCTAAGAAGGTGTCAGCAAGCCTTGACGTTATGTGTCACTTTCAAGCAGACACTAACCGGTCTTATCTATCATTCACCTTCATCATAACTTTAATGCAAAAAATAGTATTTTTCTTTTTTCTTTTTTCTTTTTCAAAAATCAATTAGTTAAAAATGTCCTCCATTATTATAATGAAAAATGACTCTTTCATACATAAGATGGTAAACGAGCCCTACACGGGCCGGTGTTTCGCTTGAATAAGCTTCATCAGGGGCGTATAGAGATACTTCAAAGTAGAGCCATAAATCTAAAATGAGATCAAATAAAAAAAGGAGGCATTGCATACTTGTAGAAAGGTGAAACAATTACTTATCTTATCTCGTAACACCACAGCTACCGTTTTTAGACGGGACCAGACGTCTCAACCATCTTGGAAACAAGGAAATGGAGGAACCCGAACCGAGGCTAGCGTCTCTTTAAATACGTCATCTAGATGACGTCAGCCATCAGCAATGAATGAATATCAGAACACCTGTCAAAATACACTGAATTCAAAAATGATCCAAAATTCAGCCTAAAAATGAATATAAATCCAATTCACTATTCAAACCAAAGGGATGAACTGTTTTTAAACGATAAATCCACCGCTGTTCAGACTGTAGCAATATACGTTCTCGATTGCCCCCACGCCAATGTGTACCTGAAGATTGGAAGTTGGCCAATGTAATCCCTATATTTAAAAAGGGATCCAGGGATGATCAGGGAAACTATAGACTGGTGCACCTGACTTGAGTGCCGGGAAAAATCATGGAAACTGTTATAAAGAATAGAGATGTGAATCGGAACTGATATCGGATCCGATTCTGGTTCCGATTCACATCTATAGAGATGTGAATCGGAACTGATATCGGACTCACAAAACATTTAGATAGACATGGTTTGATGGGACACAGCCAACATGGATTTACCCAAGGGAAGTCTTGCCTCACAAATCTACATTTTTTTGAAGAGGTGAATAAACTTGTGGACAAAGGTATTTTGGGATTTTCAGAAGGCGTTCAATAAAGTCTTACATGAGAGGCTTCTGAGAAAACTAAAAAGTTTTGAGATAGGAGGTGATGTCCTTTTGTGTATTGTAAGTTGGTTAAAAGACAAGAAACAGAGGGTAGGATTAAATGGTCAGTTTTCACAGTGGAAAAAGGTAAACAGTGGAGTGCCTCAGGGATCTGTACTTGGACCGGTGCTTTTTAATATATTTATAAGTGATCTGAAAAGGGGTACAATGAGTGAGGTGATCAAATTTGCAGATGACACAAAATTATTCAGAGTAGTTAAATCTCAAGCGGATTGTCATGAATTGCAGGAGGAACTTGCGAAACTGGAAGATTGGGCTTCCAAATGGCAGATGAAATTTAACATGGACAAGTGCAAAGTGATGCATAGAGGGAAAAATAACCTTTGCTGTAGTTACAGAATGTTAGGCTCTATCTTAGGAGTTACCACCCAGGAAAGAGATCTAGGCATCATAGTGAATAATACATTGAAATTGTTGGCCCAGTGTGCTGTGGCGATCAAAAAAGCAAACAGAATGTTAGGAATTATTAGGAAGGGCATGGCAAATAAAATGGAGGATGTCATAATGCCTCTGTATTGCTCCATGGTGAGACTGCACTTTGAATACTTTGTGCAATTCTGGTCACCACATCTCAAAAAGGATATAGCTACACTGGAGAAAGTGCAGAGAAGGGATACCAAAATAAGGGGCATGGAACAGCTCCCCTATGAGGAAAGGCTAAAGAAGTTAGGGCTGTTTAGTTTGGAGAAGAAATGACTGACTGAGGGGGATAATATGATAGAATTCTACAAAATCATGTAAGGACTTGAACAAGTTAATGTAAATTGGTTATTTACTCTCTCAGAGAAGGACCGGGGGCACTCCATGAAGTTAGCAAGTAGCTCATTTAAAACAAATCAAAGAAAATTCTTTTTCACTCAGTGCATAGTTAAGCTCTGGAATTCATTGCCAGAGGATATGGTTACAGCAGTTAGTGTATCTAGGTTTATAAAAGGTTTGGATACTTTCCTAAAGGGAAAATCCATAAACTGCTATTAGGTTAATTAATAAGCAATAGTACTTGTGATTTATCTAATGTTTGGTACTTGCCAGGTACTTGTGACTTGGATTGGCCACTGTTGGAAACAGGATACTGGGCATGATGGACCCTTGGTCTGACCCAGTATGGCATATCTTTTATGTTCTTATGTTATGTTTAAAATAGGTCGGATACTGGCAATAGGTGGGTAAAGTGCCTAGTCCTAAGCTATTATTAATAATAGCTACTAATAGAGAAAGAAGACCTAAATTAGATTTTTTAATAAATTTGAAAGGAAAAGAGTCATGTATGGAAGATAAGGTATTCATTTGTTTCAAAGGCCAAAACAGAAGACAAATGTATTGAAAGGCAGAGAATTTACTAGCAGGAGGCAACATTAAGGCCCAGATTTCTGTAGAAAGAAAGGAATCTGAAACAAATTCTGCTTGAATATTTCGGATTTTAGTAATGAAACTATGTGCAAAATTCTTAGCAACGAGTACCTCTGTTTGTAAGGAAGAGGACTGCTGTGTACCACAGATTTGAAAATCAAGCTTAAAAAACTGTTTTTGCCTTTTTTTCAGCTTTATTCAAAAGCTTCTTAAAATAATCCTTTTTGGCACACTTAATTTCATCAAGATAATGCTTCATACCTACTCTTAGTAAGTATTCATCTTTGATGTTTTGCTTCTACACCAGCATCTTTCAAGAAGAGTCTGCTGTTTTTTAAGATTTTAAGGCCAAAATGCTACCAGTAAGTTTTTATATTTTAAAATGAAGGGGAGCAACTTCTTCACATGCAGAGGAAAGAATTTGATTCTAGGATGAAATCTTATCCTCCAGGGATAAATAAAAAAATCCTGATGGAAACTCTAAGGCAGAAGCAAGCTTGTCCAGATCTAAGACTGGTTTTCTGACTAGGGTCTTAATTTTAGATGAAAATGACTGAGAAGATTGACAGCATAAAAAAAATAAGGATACCATAGTCAGTCCAAAACAACAGTATGAACTTAATGATTGGGAGAGAAAAAACCCAGATAAAGAATATGGTCATCTTTGTGAGTGGGCAAATCAGTCCACTGAGTAATAAAAGGTCAGACATTGCAGGAAAAAACATAGACTTGAGAGTTTGCTAGCTCATTTGTTTACAAGTTGAAATCACCCAAGACAAGAAAATACCTATAATACCTGAATGTAATCCACTTTGATGTACACTTTGAAGTGCTGAAAAGTGGAATATAAAAATCTAAATAAATAAGTAAATAGATAAATAAAAATGGGAACTTCTAGTAAAACAGACATTGATAAGAGAGGTTAAATCCTGAAGGTATGAACTGATAATTGGGTGAGGGTGGTAAATCAAGAATAGATTAAATTTAAGACTTCTTTGCAATTGAAGAAAAAGATGTTCTATAACTGGATGGGTTGGTGTTGATAGTTCTTTGATTTTAAGAGAACTGTGAAACATAACAGCAATCCTACCACCTTTATTGGCCTGGATTTGCAAGGAACATAGAAATTTGTAGGACAATTTAAACATAGGCTGGTTCACTCACCAGCCTCTTCTTTCATCAGTTTTTGGCTAGATAAAGTCTTGTATCCTCTGCTTTCCTTCCCCCATTCCCACCCACCCACCTGCTCTTTGTGGCCCTCCTAGCTCCTGTTTCCTGCCTTGATTCAAGCCTTCAGCAACATCATGCAATCAGAGTTTGAGAGTAATTTGGAGGTGAAGTGTTTGTTGTGCCAAGCATAAGGACACAGCCCCCACTCTACTGAGCTGATACGACCGACTTGATGCAGGTGGGAGGAGGGGGAGAGGGGGAGGCCAGAGATGAGACCTGCTTTCACAGGTGGATTTTATGGCCTAGTGCTTCTTCTGGTGGTCCCGGTGACCATCAGTCTCCCCCTTCTGTAAATTGGGGATCAGTGATTTGGTATCACACGCTACGGGGCGGGATCCCAGCCGGGAGTGGTGCTGCCATGAGGGGAATGGCATTCCGTCTGTATACAGACCTACCCCCCCCCCCCCATGCATCGGGTGATGCTTCTGGGGCCTGCTGCCTCTTTGAGTTGTGCGGCCCTCAAGTGAATCTCCTGATGTGGCAGAGTGTTCTGGAGAGCAATGGGGGCACGATGTCCAGTGGACCCCAATGGCCTTGGATGATTGGCCCAATGGTGGTTGATAAGTACCTTCCTCTTCTCCTCCTTGCTACAGCTCCAGGTTTTTGTGCCTTCCCAGGTGAATCCTATAAGAGGGTTTCATGTTTCTGACCCCATCCTTGCAAGTTTACAAGGCCACAAGAGTAACTTTATGATATTTAAAAATAAACTAATAGGACA
Organism: Rhinatrema bivittatum; assembly: GCF_901001135.1. NCBI lineage: Eukaryota > Metazoa > Chordata > Amphibia > Gymnophiona > Rhinatrematidae > Rhinatrema > Rhinatrema bivittatum. The sequence goes on from NC_042615.1 coordinate 787,369,094, forward strand.
CAGAGGAATTAGCTTCTGGGGACAGGTTCTTGAGCTGCAGGGGTTCTTCTTCTGGTCCCCTAATGTTGGGAATTGAACGGCAGTGACTTTAAGGCTTTTTGGGAGGGTAAATATTTTTTAAAAAACCAAGCCCTGCACATTTGACAAAGTTCCTCATGAGAGGCTTCTAGGAAAAGTAAAAATTAATGGGATAGGTGGTGTCCTTTTGTGGATTACAAACTGTCTTTTTTTTTTTTAATTTATATTCTGCTTTTCACACTTTTTTTCAGCGCTTCAAAGTGGATTACATTCAGGTACTGTAGGTATTTTTCTATCCCCAGAGGGCTTACAATCTAAGTTTGTACCTGAGGCAATGGAGGGTAAAGTGATTTGCCCAAGGTCACAAGGAGTGACAGCAGGACTTGAATGCTGGTCTCCTGGTTTGTAGCCCACTACTCTAACCAATAGGCTGTGCTTCTAGGATGGTAGTGTTTAACAATGTCCATGCCTGTTGCAGTCTTTACCTTTGTAGCCGCACCTTGAATACTGTGTACAGTTCTGGTCGCTGCATCTCAAAAAAGGTATAGTTGTGATGGAGAAGGTACAGAGAAGAGCGACCAAAATGATAAAGGGGATGGAACACCTCCCCTATGAGGAAAGACTAAAGAGATTAGGACTGTTCAACTTGGAGAAGATAGAGGTGTTTAAAATCATGAGAGGTCTAGAATGGGTAAATATGAATTGGTTATTTACTCTTTCGGATAATAGAAGGACTAGAGGGCACTCCATGAAGATAACATGTAGCACATTTAAAACTAATCAGAGAAAATGTTTCACTCAACGCACAATTAAACTGGGATTTGTTGCCAGGGGATGTGGTTAGTGCAGTTAGTGTAGCTGGGTTTGAAAAAGGTTTGGATAAATTCTTGGAGAAGTCCATTACCAGCTGTTAATCAAGTTGACTTAGAAAATAGCCACTGCTATTAGTAGCATCAGTAGCATGGGATATACCGTATTTTTCGCTCCATAAAATGCACCTGACCATAAGGCGCACCTAGGATTCAGAGGGAGAAAATAATAAAAAAAAAAAAAATGGTGTGCTAAACCGGCTCCATTCCCGGGCGTCTGTGTGTTTTATGGAGCGTCAGTTTCCGGCATAGGGGTGTGCATACAATTCGACCCTGTTTTCGAGTCTGAGGAAGGTCATTTCGGTCCATTCCCCGGATCAGAAAACTTTTATCATGCTATTTCGTGGAAAAAAAAAAAAACCAACCCCCACCCTCGACTCCACCAAGACTTGCCAAAACTCCCTGGTGGTCCAGCGGGGGTCCCAGGAGCGATCTCCCACTCTTGGGCCGTCGACTGCCAGTAATCAAAATGGCACCGGTGGCCCTTTGCCCTTACTATATGATAGGGACTACTGGTGCCAATGGTTGACCCCTGTCACATGGTAGGAGCAATGGATGGCCAGTGCCATCTTAAAAAATGATGCTGGTCCTCCGCTGGACCACGAGGGACTTTTGGCAAGTCTTGGGGGGGGGGGGGGTCAAGAGGGTGAGGGGGTTGTAGTTAATTTTAAAAAAATTTATATTCTCTCCATAAGAAGCACATTTTCCCCCCACTTTTGGGGGGAAAAAAGTGTGTCTTATGGAGCAAAAAATACGGTACTTAGTTTTTGGGTACTTGCCAGGTACTTGTAACCTGGATTGGCTACTGTTGGAAACAGGATGCTGGGCTTGATGGACCCTTGGTCTGTCCCTGTATGGCATGTTCTTATGTTACCTAAGTGCCTAAATTTGGTTTCCAGAATATCTCTCCCACATTTTCGTATGTTGTTGGTGCCCACATGTACCATGACAGCCGGCTCCTCCCCAGCACTGTCTAAAATCCTATCTAGGTGACGCGTGAGGTCCACCACCTTCGCACCAGGTAGGCATCTTACCAGGCGATCCTCACGCCCACCAGCCACCCAGCTATCTACATTCCTAATAATGGAATCACTAACTATGACAGCTGACCTAACCTTTCCCTCCTGGGCTGTAGCCCTGGGAGACACATCCTCAGTGCGAGGACAAAACACCACCTGGAGAGCAGGTCCTTGCCACAGGATCATTTCCTGCTACACCAGGTTGATATCCTCTGATCATAAGACCTTCCTCCTCCAAGGCAGCACCAGGGTTGCCAGACTGGATTTGGGACTTTGCTACTATGTCCCTGAAGGTCTCGACTATATACCTCTCTGTCTGCCTCAGGTCTTCCAGGTCTGCCATTCTAGCCTCCAGAGATCGGACTTGTTCTCTGAGAGACAGGAGCTCTTTGCATCGGATGCACATGTACAATTTGTCACCAGCGGTTAAAAATCTTACATGTGACACTTGGGGGCGGATTTTAAAAGGGTCACGCACGTAAGGTAAGCACGTATCTCTTAACCCCCCCCCCCCCCCCCCCGCGCGTGCCCAAGTCCTGGGACGCATGAATGTCCCGGGGCTTGCAAAAATGGGCAGGGCTGCACACGCATGTTATAAAATCGGGTGTACATTTGTGTGCGCCGGGTAGCACGCACAAATGTACCCTCCGTGTGTAATTTTAAAAATCTGCCCCTTGGTGCAAAAGACCTCCTTCTTGCTGCTGGACTGCTGCCTTCATCTTAAATTTGTTCAGTTCCTAGTTGTTTTAGGTTGTTATGGGTGTAGGATTGTGTACAATTAGGGTCCTTTAAATATATTAGTGTATTCACTATGGGGCGGATTTTCAGAGCCCTGCTCGCTGGGAAGCCTATTTTACATAGGCCTACCGGCGCGCGCAGAGCCCCGGGACTCTCGTAAGTCCCGGGGTTCTCCGAGGGGGGCGTGTCAGGGGGCGGGCCCGGTCGTCGCAGCGTTTCGGGGGCGTGTCGGCAGTGTTTTGGGGGCGGGTATGGGGGCGTGGCTACGGCCCAGGGTGGTCCGGGGGCGTGGCCGCACCCTTCGTACCCGCCCCCAGGTCGCGGTCCGGCGCGCAAGAGGCCCGCTGGCGCGCGGGGATTTACGCCTCCCAGAGGGAGGCGTAAATCCCCCGACAAAGGTAAGGGGGGGGGTTTAGACAGGGCCGGGCGGGTGGGTAAGGGAGGGGAAGGTGAGGGGAGGGCAAAGGAAAGTTCCCTCCGAGGCCGCTCCGATTTCGGAGCGGCCTCGGAGGGAACGGGGGTAGGCTGCGCGGCTCGGCGCGCGCCGGCTATACAAAATCCATAGCCTTGCGTGCGCCGATCCAGGTTTTTAGCAGATACGCGCGGCTCCGCGCGTATCTACTAAAATCCAGCGTACTTTTGTTTGCGCCTGGAGCGCAAACAAAAGTAGGCTATTCGCGCTCCTTTTAAAATCCGCCCCTATATATCTAGTAGTGACCTACAAGGGAATGATTAAACTCTTGATAAGGTGTGGGGAATTTCTGAGTTTAAGTTAAAAGGCGAATTAAAAAAATTTTTTTTTTTTTTAAGTGTGAAAGTGACACCTGCTTACAACTTAAAAGGATGAGCTAGGGGTAGGTGGGAGAGGGGTGGGAAATATAAACCCACAAACTTCTGTTTATTGCCTGACTTTCTGACTACCTATTTAAAACAAAACACACTAAATAATATACCCCAATAGTTTACTTCTCCCCAATACTTTTAAGTTTTAAAAATGTCTTCACGCAGTACTTACTGATTCTTTCCAGTCATCAGCCAGGTGATCCTCTCCTCTCAGTGCTCCCACTGGATTGTATGCTGTTTTCTATAATTCTTGATTTAAATTGTGTATGTTTTTATGTTCACCGCCTAGGCCTTCTTAGTGTTAGGCGGTTTATAATTCAATAAATGCAAATGTAAATGTAGTCATCTTTGCTTATCCAAGCTTAAAATCAATGCAGAAAAGTCTGTCTATATGTTTTACCAGAAACATCGTCACTTCTGATTTACCATCTCCTATTATGGCTGGTACACCCATACCACTCAGAAGCCCAGTCGCTTCTTTAGGTGTTCATCTTGATTCTTCATTACATTTTTCCCATCATGTTTCCTGTCTTGTTCAGTGATCTTATTTTTTCTTACATTTTATTAGATGTCTCAGACCTTTTTTGCTAATCATGATTTGAGAACTCTGACCCACTCACTCATACTCAGCAGGTTAGATTATTGTAATGCCATTCTTCATGGGCTCTTTTCTAACCTCGTACCCAGACATCAGACAGTTCAGAATACAGCAGAAAAATAATTTACTGCAGGAAAAAATATGATCATTGCTCATGAAACTTAACTGGTGTAATGCCTCTTACCTCCAAGCGCTTCCGGCATAGCATCCTGATCCATCTGCATTGATCTCTGCCTGTCCTGATCATTGCCTGGACCTCGCCTCTGCTCCTAGTTGCCTGCCCTCCCTCTCTGCCCTTCGCCTGTCTCAACCCTAGTGGGTCTATCCAAGGCCTCACTCTATGGGGGAGGTGGCCGGTACAAGAAGACACCTGACTACATTACCTCCTTCTGAGGGTGTTTATGCTCTCTCCTGCGGGGGCCTGATATGTGTTTCCACGGATCAAGTAGTATCAATCCTAAAGTGGCCCAAGGGTAAGGCTTACTCTTCCTTGGATGTTACAATTGACTTCCAGTTTCATTTTGGATTCACTTCAAAATTGGCTGCTTAACCGTCAAAGCTTTTTGGTGGGCTACTCCCTTATATCTATCTAATCTTCTCATTCCCTTATCAGGTGATTAGATTTGAACACATTTGGGAAAATTGTTTTTTCTTTTGAGGCCCCTTTGGAGCTCCCTTCTAACATGGCACCTGGAGACAGATTAATTTAGGAAATTCCTAAAAAGCTTTTCTTTTTACACAAGCTTTTCCAGACTAGCTTATGCTGTTAGTCTATCAAATGACATTTATTGAATGCATCTGTTCAAATATTAATTTTTGAAGATTGCTTTTGTGTGATTTTTTGTGTTAACCTTGTTTTTCTTAGAATTTGATATTCATTTTTTTTCTCCTTTGTTTTCTAAATACTCTTAATATTTTCCTATTATAAAATTACTTTGTGTTTGTTATCCTTTTCTTTAGTTTTATCCATGTGCTTTTTATGAATTTTGCTGTTGTTTTCATGTTTTTGATGTTTTTATTTGTACATTGATTGGATATACACTTGTCAAAATGTGATTAGTCAAAATTAATAAATCAAATAAAATTGGATCTTTTGGGATGCACTAAAATCTTTTGGGATGCACTAACTTCCCTGTTTTGTTAGTATCCTTTGAAGATTCCTCCCTTTGAACTATGTGCTGATGAGCAACTGTTGGCTTTCCCCTATGTTCTAGTTTAAAAGCTGTGTCTCCTTTTTAAACATTAGCGTCAGCAGCTTGGTTCCATCCTGGTTAAGGTGGAGTCTTTCCTTTTGGAATACGCTTCCCCTTTCCCAAAAAGGTGCCCAGTCTGGGCATAGTATTAGTTTTTGTACTGTTTGTAACTTATTGTGTTTTTATTATGTATGTAATTCTTGTTACCCACTAAGATCTGTGGATTATCAGTCTACAAATGTGTAAAATAAATAATCTAAAGACTTCTTCCCTGCAGCATCATCTTATCCACACATTGAGACTCCAGACCTCTGCCTGCCTCAGGGGTCCTGCACGTGGAAAGGGGAGCATTTCCAGGAATGCTACTCTGGAGGTTCTGGATTTTACTTTCTACCTAAAAGTTTAAATTAGGCTTCCAGAGCATCCCTCACACACCTTCCTGTGGAATTGGAACCCACATGAACCATGACAGCCAGCTCCTCCCTAGCACTATAGAAATCTTATCTAGGTGATGTATGTAATATTATGCACTGACTTTCTGAGGCACCTCTTTCTGCTGTATTCCTGAACACTAGTTATAGACAAAGAAAGTAGAGGAACCTGACTATGTGCTGGAATGCAATGAGCCAACACCTCAGACCCATTAGCTGATTGGTCTAATATATACTCAAATCAAATGTACTGCAATTATCTAAAAACAACACTCTGAATATGCTCTGATTGGTCAGTATGATGGGCATATAATGTTATGCACACTGCTGTAAAAGTTGAGTGACTAGGTGTTAATGCGATTATGTAGACCTGTGTTACTCCCTGGAACAAATTATTTCCTCATGCTTTGTTCCGGTCCCTGTCCCTTTGTCTCTGTCTTTCTCTAATAAAGTTCAGTTTCAGATTACACACTGCTGCAGTAGTTTCTCTAGAATCAACATTTTGGTAGCCGAGGATGGCTTTTCGCCTGCAGCTGTAATTTGAATCTCCCTGACTGATCAGACCAGACAACAGAACTCTTCACGGCACTTCAGGCTCGGGCTGATAAGGGCGGTCCTGACGCCCTTAGCCCGAGCCCTGACTCGCAAACTGCTGTAAATAAGTTACTATGTATAGAATTCAGAATGTAAGTAAGTTACTATGTATAACCCTCTCTTAGTTATCACACCTCCGCAGCCCTTCTGCTGTAACTACCTCTTCCTGTAAATACCTCTACCATATCTATGGCTACGTTCCTCTACTTTCACAGCTGCTATCCCTTCCTCCCCTTTCCTCTCCCCCCCACACCCGCCCCTATTTTCTAGCCTGCTCCCACACCCGCGCCCTGTTTTTTGTAACTTTTCTCCTTTCGCAAGTTTTACTGTAAAACCGGCGCGATGTGCCCGCACGAACACCGGTATATTAAAAGCTGTTAAATAAATAAATAAATAAAAATATCGCCGGCACTCGGACTGGAACGTCTCAGGGACATCGTCTCGAGGGAAGTTGCCAAGACTCGGACAGACAGTTCGGCTGGGACTTAAGCACGAGTATAACTGTTAAATCTTTGGGTTGGTTCCCTCGAAGGGGAGGGCGCCACTACAGAAGGTAAGATGCCAGGGGTTAGCTTCACTGTTTTTTGTTTTTGTTTAAGCTGGCTGTCTCAGTCACATTGCTTGAAGCCCCACAGTCGCCGTTCACTGCAATGGAGTTAAACACCAGAAGTACAGCTCGGTGTGATATTCGTCCAGGTAAGAACATACTCTCCTTCTTATAAGGGAGAGTTATTAAATTTTATTATATTTACCCATTGGTAAATTGTTATTATGTCTAAATTCTGGTCAGGACAGTCAGGAGGTATGAAAGATGCTGTAGAGGTCAATTCAGCAAGTCCGTTAGAATGTGTTATCTCTTTGCACAAGCCAGATGAGAAGTTAATTTGCCTCTGGTTTGTTATGACTCGAGTATATTTAGAAAAGGAGCTCGAGTCTAATCAGTCATGCCTCCATTCACTGTTGTAAGTGACCCCACACTCCCTAGTCCCAAACCCCCAGACGCCCCGAAACCCAAGTCTAGTCCCCCTCTGTCCCCACCCATTTTTAACTCTGAACTGATTGAGCGTGTGGCTCACCGTCATTCCTGTATCACTCCAGAGGAAACCCCAAACTCAAAGAACACCCTAGATACAGAAGTGAAAACAGATGGAGTGTTTATGGCCGCCAAAGCCATTCATGCTCCAGCAGATAATGTTGCAAGAGGGGTCCCTCTGCCCGCTTCGCTTCCTCTTTCACCAACTCCTGAGCAATAAACCCCCCCCCCCCCCCCCACCAAAAGCCCCAATCCGTTGCATGGCTGGACACTTACTTTAAGCCCACAAATGAGAGTCTATTCCCTGGAAGGATCCCTGACCACAAATGACTTTAATACAGCCTTTAGAGCCATAAGCAATAACCCTGGCATTTCGTTGTTACAGCATTAACCCCGAAAGCAGTGGAACTTGGGCAAGCCACTATGTAAACTTACATTAAAGATATTTGTATTGGCTTGTTATCCTGTAAGAGCCTCCTTCCCTTTCCCCCTTCTTTCTGTGATACCCCCAGTTCCTAGGTTTTTAAAAACCCCCAGAATTTGTTTATCCTGCAGTACCGTTTTTTTTCTCTTATCTTTTTCTCACATCTTAATTATGGTGATCACCATGCGCTAGCGTTCTTTAATCTTCTTTGTTGCTTCTTCTATATTTTGCTTTTAGTAAACATTTCCAGAGATGGATGGCAAATCGCAGGCATTGTTTTGTGTGACTTGTTTTGTTTGAAGTTCTTGACAAAAGCATTTCCTGGTGTTAATGCTTAAAAACTCTAATGACACTGGTAGTTAAGGGGTTAATTGAACAGAATCTTAGAAAAAAAAAGGGAGAAGAGAAAGGAGGGGTTGAATCAGTGTGTGGGCTTCCTTCAGTGCAGCCGAATGGACAGAAAGAAAAAGAGAAAAACAAATTAGGTATTGTTTGCTTAAATAAACAGAGCATTCCTATTGAAAGCGTGCGTATATGAATAAAGATGGCAGTTTGGCATGGTTATGCTAATTAGATTGTTTTGAAAGTACAAAGAGACATTGAAAAAGTTATGTTTCTTTAACGTGCAATTATTGGTGGAGGTTGGTACACAGCGTTCACTAATCATTACATTTCAGGAAACCTCACAAGCTTTTTCTTGCAAATCCTAATTGATTGGTATTTCACATTGAATTTCAGCTCAGAGTGCTGCTGACCAAATTCATTCTCAAAGGTTAAAACCTAAAAATTGGTATTATTCCACAAAGTGGCTTGTGGTAGTGCCTCCTAGTGGATGCATGCTATCACTCTTTTTATTACTTTTTTGTATGCTAGCTTTTATTTTTCAGGTCAACGGCCTTCCTGTCATGAAAGAATTAAGGCCGATATTTTATTTTTCTAAGTTTTTCAGTTTTATTTTTTTTTCCATTTTTAAACAGAATTCTGGTTTTTGTTTTTCTGGTATTTCCCAGGCACTTTTCAATCACCTTTTTGGTTTACTTTTATTTTTGTTTTCATTTTTGAGCTCAAAATATGTGTTAACTGTTGTCTGTCTTGATGTTAAGACATCTTATGAATATTTGTGAAATAATGGATATGTATCGGTCTTGTGAAACATATGTTCTATGTATTGTCTGCCGTACCTGAGTTGTCTGGGGTTCTGTTAATTACATTTGACTTCTGCTGCATCAATTTAAATTTGTGTTACTCCATTACACACACATGTTCCATAAACACACATTTTTAACTTAGGCCTTGATTAGCGAAAGATTAATACAACCTACTGAATAAAATGAATATTCCATTGATTGTCAGAATTCAGAGCTCGTTTTGGCGAGCCAGCCCAACGTTATTTCATTATATGACCTGAGTTATCTACTCATTTGGCCTGATTTTTTCTTTGTTTTATGTTTCGTTATTCTTTACCCTGATGTAGTTTTCTTGATCATATGAATCAATGTACCTTGATCTACCATGCGATAATTGATTGTTATATGTATCTAGTTGTTATGCCTTTTTGCAAGTGCCATGATTTAGATTTCCTAAATCAATGATATAATTTTAGGTCATGCAATTTTTACAATTGTAGAAATTCCCAGTCCTAAAATTTCTATTATGTGATTGCTTGAAATGTTCTTCTATCTCTATCTATAAGCTAGTTTGTTTACATTTGGGATTCCAGAGGGGAATATATAGTTTTTTCCTTATTTCTGTTTTTTTATTCTACTACATTTCTTCCTTTTCCTGTGCAAAGACTCACACTGATGGTTTAGCAACCCTGCGAAGTACATTATTTTATTTTAGACTACATAGCATGCTAAAGCCTTTCTCACAGAGTCAGCTGTCACTTGTTTCTATGATTATCCCCAATTACACTCAGACACACCATCGATCTAAGATGGGTATTAGCCCTGCTTCCCCAGAAGCACCCGAAGACGAAGCAGTACAACTAGCCCTCAACTACATTAACAGCATATACCCCTTGACCAAAACTTGTTTAGTTGCCTTCCCATCCACAGGTGGGTCACCTCTTAGACAGGTGACTGCCACAGTTGAATTAGGAATGTCCATACAGCGATTGCTTTCACTGCTATATGTTGTTGTCATTGAACTAAATAGCGCCGTCAATACCCTCCAGGACCAGCATGATGTATTGGACTTTTGCTATGCTTTTGCCTACCATGCATATGCCTCTGCCTTTGATGATTTGGATCTTCTATCGCTGCAGCCATGCCCAGGATGCCCGGACTGAAAATTATGGTCAACTCTACATCTGCAGTGCAAGATCAAGTAACTACTATCTGTCAGCGCTTAATGATGGACATGCATGAGTTTCCCCATGAATCAGAATGGTGGGGAAAAACAGGGGGCTTAACCGAGGACGGGTAAGATTTCTTCACCTAAGGCTAGCTTAGGATGTAAGGGACAACCTAAGACAGGCACCCACGGCCCCGCCCATACGTGAAGGGCTTCTAGGCATAACCCTTCAAGAGGGGGATGTATGTAGTATTATGCACTGACTTTCTGAGGCACCTCTTTCTGCTGTATTCCTGAATACTAGTTATAGACAAAGAAAGCAGAGGATCCTGACTACGTGCTGGAATGCAATGAGCCAACACCCCAGACCCATTAGCTGATTGGTCTAATACATACTCAAATCAAATGGACCACACTTATCTAAAAACAACACTCTGAATATGCTCTGATTGGTCAGTATGAAGGGTATATAATGTTATGCACACTGCTGTAAAAGTTGAGTGACTAGGTGTTAATACGATTGTGTAGACCTGTGTTACTCCCCGGAACAAATTATTTCCTCATCCTTTGTTCTGGTCCCTGTCCCTGTCCCTTTGTCTCTGTCTTTCTCTAATAAAGTTGGTTTCAGATTACACACTGCTGCAGTAGTTTCCCTAGAATCAACAGTGAACTATGAGATCCGCCACCTTTGCACCAGGCAGGTGAGTTACCAAGAGATCCCCATGGTCACCAGCCACCCAGCTATCTACATGCCTAATGAGCGAATCATCAATTATGATGATGGTCCTAAGGCTTCTCTCTTGGGCACAAGTGCTTGATGCAAGAGGATACTGCATTGCCTTGAGAGCAGGTTGCAGATACAGGATCACTTCCTGCTACACCAAGGTGGTTCTAATTCCAGGTACCCTTGCTTCTCCAAGGCAGCATAGGGGCTGCTAGACTGGAGTTTGGACTTTACTACTCTATTCCTGTATGAATATATTCATACTCCTCTATGAACCTCTCTGGCTGCTCCAGCTCCTCCAGGTCTGCCACTCTAGCATCCAGAAATTGGACTTGTTCTTAGAAAGCCAAATGCTCTTTGTACTAAGTGCACACATATAACCTTTCACCAACTACTAGGTAATCATACATGTGCTACTCACTGCAAAAGACAGGATATCCTCCATCTCACAGCTAAACTGCTGTTTGTATTCTAATATTGTTGTTGAGTTGTTAGATATTATATTTAAAGTTGTTTAGGGAGTAGTCATTCAAATATATTTTGTGTATTTTATGTTGATTAGTCAGTGATTTGCAAGGGAACTACAGTTAATCTATTCATTAGATCAAGGTTACTTCTTTATCTAAATCCTTTAATTCTTGAGAAAAATGTCCTCTCTCTTAATTCTCTAGAAATCAAAGAATGTACCTGGGTGGGAGATGGGAGTGGGATGGAGGCAACAAACACAGAGGGAAATTTAAATCTAGGGCTTTATTTTAAGTGTACAAACACAGAGGAAAATTAAAGTCTAGGGCGACACTTTATGTTCAAGAAATATTTTTTAATGTGAGTTTACCTCTTTTGAGCCTCATATGATTTTGTATTTTAGACCTTCCTTTCCACTACAAAATGTTTGCTTTTTGTGCAATATTTATACTCTTGAGATATTTAAATGTCTGTCTGTATTATATACCTCATCCCTTGGCTCCAGGGATGTATGTTAGGTTCTTGTCTCATTTCATAGGGCTTTATTGCAGGTTCTGTATCATTTAGGTAGTCCTTTTCATTACCTCTATTCTTTTGGAAGTACGGTCTCCAGAACTGGATATAATACTCAAGGTAAGGTCTCAGCAATAACTTGTACAGAGGCATTATCACCTCCTTTTTTCTATTGGTTATTCCTCTCCCTATGTATTCTGGTATTGTACTGGCTCTGGCCACTCCCTTGTTGCACAGTTTTACAACCTGACGGAACAAAGGATACGATAACCTTATGCTCCCTTTCCAGTTTGGTATATATCAGTATCTTACCCACTATTGTGTTCTGTTCCCCTTGAATTTCTGCATTCAAAATGTATATTAAGTATGAGAGAGGAGAAAAAAAGAAGAGTGCGAAGGTTTGCTGGGCAGACTGGATGGGCCGTTTGGTCTTCTTCTGCCGTCATTTCTATGTTTCTATATGTTTCTATATATCTAATTTTTTGTACTAAATCTTAGCTGCCAAGAACATGACTACTCAGAGTTGTCTTAGATCTCTCATTTTGTCTACTCTATCAGGAGTGTATACTCTATTGCAGATCTTATTATCACATCAATTCTACTAATCCTTCTGTAATACCACGTATGAAAATATTGAACAGAACCATTCACAGGACTGATCCCTGACACTTCACAGATGAAAAACATAAAAACAGGCACACCATTATAAATTTAGAATGAATAATGCATATTTCTTAGACCTTTCTGTTGCGTGTCCCAGCCGCATCCGCTCCGCGGATGGCCCTGCTCACCTTGCTCTCCCATCCACGAGCTCCAGGTTCTCCTCCGCAGCCTCAGCCAGTTTGCGGTGTCCCTGGCTCCCCTGCTCACAGTCTCCCGTCCAGTCCTCACGATGGGGCTCGGCGCCTCCATTGTGTTGGCGCCGCCCCTAGGCATGCGTGTGCGTGGACCGCCCAGCCTCTTAAAGGGCCAAGGGTGGCTCCCAGCTCCGCGGTGCGCCCTGATTGACGGCAGGATTTAAGGAAGTGGTCAGATACCACTTCCTTGCCTTGGCAATCAGATTGTACACTCCAGTGTCTGTAGTTTGCCTGTTCCAGTGTTTCCTGTTCCAGCGTCTCTCCTTTCCTGGTAGTACCTCTCTTACTGATCTCACGGTACTGACTTTTGCTTGCTCCTGACCTCATTTGTTTGCTGTCTGGATCCGACCTCTGCCTGTTCACCGACCACGTCTGATCACTGCCTGGAACTTGACCTTTGCCTGACCTGACTACTCCCGGACTGACTACAGGTACTGACCCCTGCTTCGGCTGACCATTCTGGACTGATACTCTGGCCTTGATCCTCGCTATCCTCTTCTGGCCTCCTGTGATTCCTGAACCTGCTTGCTTGAATATTGACCGCATACCCTTGTTCGTGGTGGGCACTCTCCTGCACTTTATCTCTGGGAGACCCTGCGAGTCCCACCTAAGACCAGGCGGCCCAGGTACCCAAGGGCTCAACCTGCGGAAACTCCGGGTTGCTATTGGTGAAGCTCCAGCTAGCCTCTGTCTCCTCCTGTGCTCCGCCTCCTGGTGGCAGGCGCTCTCTGGGTCCGACCAGAGGGCCGTACCAACTCTGCATCAGGCCAAGGGTCCGCCTCCAGTGCAACACTTTCCTCTAACAATGAAATAAGAGAGGCTTTTATCTGAATAAAAACAGAGCACTGATTTCAGGCTTTGGTATTCTGCCATAAGTTCCTTTCTAGATGTTTCTTCTGCTATGCAATAAGTTTTCACATGTTTACAAAATAAGCAATAAGTTAGTAAGAAAAATTGAATGTATGCCACACACAATTTTCAGTTGTGCTAATATACTGCAGGTGACATCTTTACAGATTCCTTCAAATAAAATCCATGCATGAAGACAAAGGCACCAAAACATTTACATCTTTTATTTGCTTTTTCTTTTTGAGGAAGTTTACAATTTTTTTTTAAATTTTTCTTTTCGTACATGAAGTCAACATAATTTTCTTCCTGGTTTATCTTTTATTAGAGAGATACTGTATCATGGTGAAATACAGGCATAGGAACGTAAGGTCACCGATTCATGTGGATGGCTTTATAATTTGTCTAAGAAGTTGTCCAAAGGTGGAATACCTTCCTTTAATCCTTTACGTTTGCGTGTCTCACTTACAACTTGGCAAGGACGGCTGGTGTTTTCAAAAGGATCCCCTGGTAAAATCTGCCAGTGATCAAAGACACACTGTGGGAAAGCCTGGCCACCAGTGTTAGACCTCAAATCAGCTGTGAAACCTAGAAATAGGCATAAAATGAAAATATCACTAAATGCATTGCTTGACTACCTTCTTAGCTGAACATGCTTGGAGCTTTAGTTTTAATTTTAAAACTATCCTATTGGTGCTCATGTATCCATTTCACTAAAACAAGCATCCTGGCATTCTACTCAGCATTCTCAGAGACAAGAAACCGAAATACCCTCATTCTCCAGGGATAGACACTACATAGCAGGCTGAGACAGTTTATTGTGGAAAACTGTATTGCTACTAGCCAGGATACACTTGTGGCTACATAAAGTACTTTAGTTGAAGTCCCAAAACTTTCACAATAGTTTAATTCACTAGAAAAATATAAGAAAAAACAACATTGGATTTGCCTTTTTTAATCAGTAATAAAATCTATCAGTACCAAGGAGTGAATCTAAACCTCAAATCAGTTGTTGCATGAAAGAAGATACTAAACAAATTATGCAACATTTATGCCCCATTTTGTTATACACATTTGTCATTTTTAAAGCAAGAACAAAAAAGATTTAAAGTGAAAATAATGCTGGTACTTTAAGAATATTACTGTAATGAACACTACAATCAGATTCTGATATCTTTATTGGCATGACAATTTATACATGTGCTGCCAAAGTAATACACAAGGGGATCAATTTTCAAAAGGTTTAACCAGTTAGTTTCAAGCAGTTGGCTGGTTAAACTTCCGCATTTTAAAATTTTTCCCACTGAGCATCCAAATGTAGCTGTTGCGGATCTGAAGGTGGACTCTTTGTCCGAGGTAGAGTTGATGCTACCTGAGAGAGTAAACCCTCCTAGGTCCCAACTGTCGGAAGGTGAGGTCGGATCAAATCAGTGGCTAACAGGTACTTCAACACTGGAGGCCCGTGGTCCCCCCAGGTTGAGCCCGTAGGGACCCGGGCCGCTTGGACTTAGGTGAGACCCCTGAACACAGTAGAAAGGTCCGAGTACAGTCCGAAGTTTAAGCCAGAAGAATGGTCGGAAGCCGGTCCAAAGGTCAAAGCCAGAAGAATGGTCGGAAGCCGGTCCAGGGGTCGGAGCCAGAAGAATGGTCGGAAGCCGGTCCAGGGGTCGGAGCCAGAAGAATTAATTAATTATTTATTTTGTTTTATATACCGACAACCGTTTGCACATCGTGTCGGTTTACAGATAACTTACAACCAGATAACAGATAACTTACAAACAGATAACTTACAGCCAGAATCCGTCCAACAAGGAGAGAAGCAGAAGCTGGGAACAGAAGGACGGGAACAGGACTGAGGAGAACAGGCAGCGGAGCACAGGAATGGAGCAGGAACAGGAACACAAGCTCAAGAAACACAGGACCAGGAGCCAAGAAACCAAGGCAAGGTCTGAGGAGCAGAACTTGCCTTAAATAGAGGAAACCAGGAGGAGTCCCAGGGAGGGGCTACGACAATTTCCTGTCATGGCCCCTTTAAATGAATAAGGAAGAGCTCACGGCTCTAGCAGGCCCAGCAGGAGAGGAGCCGACAGAAGGAGGAAGGCCAGGCAGAGATGCTGTCAGCTCAGCGGTGGAAGGGACGGCCGCGGGAGTGACCCCAGCGATGGCTGCCACTGTCAGTGTCCCGGAAGCGGCCTGACCACACCGGTGAGTAGTTGGCCCTGGTTGTGGTCCGCCACAGCCAGCGGGCATAACAGTAACTGCATAGTCAAATAGCTGGGCATTCACAGGGCAGGCTTATGACAGCCAGTTAGCACTTATTTTCAGCATTAACTGGCTAAAGGGTAGATTTTAAAAAGGCCATGCATGTGCCAATACATGTGTGCATCTTGCTGTGACAAAAATATTTGCTATTTTATAACCTATGGGTGTAGGTTATAAAATATTCTTCATGTGAGCAGCAATACACACATATCTTATGTGTGCCACTTTGTATTGGCTCTGTGTTAGGTGCAGGAGTCCAGTGAACATCAGGGAGGGAGGGAGAGAGAGAGAGAGAGACAACCTCTTTAAAGGGTTCATTCTGATACTCTCTATATGGACTATTTGTAAGTGGCACTTTGATTCGGAGTGAGTTTTTGGGAGGTAGGTCGGGGTAAGGGGGTGTGTGCTACAGACACATTCAGAGGTATCCATTGTAAAACTGACATTATTAAAGAATTTTTGACCTTATAAGTGATGAAAATTCTAAAAAGAGGAGTTGATTTGTACACTGCAGACTCTGCTAGCTCCATTATACAAATCAACACCTTTTCATCACTTATAAGGTCAAAAATTATTTTATTTATTTATTTATTTGATGAGTTTTATATACCGTTATTCAGTAGAGCCATTATAACGGTTTACAGAGTGAACATTTTTCTTAGCAGTTTTGAAACATTATAACAATGTGTGCATTTACAGAAATAAACATATCAAGTCCAGTCGGTAATATAAGGTTGGGTGAGGAGGGTAAGCATGTTTAGTTGGAGATTATAGCTGAGAGTTCATTTGAGAGTTGGTATGGTCAGATGAATGAAGGTCCGTGTAGAATTTGCGAAACAATAGGGGTAGATTTTAAATACTTGTGCGATTGCGTACTTTTGTTCGCGCACCAGGTGCGAACAAAAGTACGCTGGATTTTATAAGATACGTGCGTAGCTTATAAAATCCAAGGTCGGCGCGCGCAAGGAGGTGCACATTTGTGCAACCTGCGCGCACCGAGCCCAGCGCGAGCTGCCTGTTCCCTCCGAGGCCGCTCCGATTTCGGAGCGGCCTCGGAGGGAACTTTCCTTCGCCTCCCCCCACCTACCCCCCCCCTACTTTTGTCGGCAAAGTTACGCCTGCTTTCAGCAGGCGTAACTTTGCGCACGTTGGCCAGCAGCCCCGCTCCATCCTCCGGTCCCGGGGGCTGGTCCGGAGGCCACGCCCCCGGGCCCGCCCCG
This sequence comes from Rhinatrema bivittatum, assembly GCF_901001135.1. Lineage (NCBI taxonomy): Eukaryota > Metazoa > Chordata > Amphibia > Gymnophiona > Rhinatrematidae > Rhinatrema > Rhinatrema bivittatum. Next base: position 787,386,036 of record NC_042615.1, read on the forward strand.
AAATGCCGTGTCGTTTCGGGAACGCCGTCGGACACGCCCCCTCCCGCCCCTTTTCGAAAGCCCCGGGACTTACGCGCGCGCCGGTGGCCTATGCAAAATAGGCGCGCCGGCGCGCGCGGGCCTTTTAAAATCTGCCCCATAGTGTTTTTAGGTCTTTTTTGAAAGTTTTTATGTTGTGCTGGGTTCTCAGGTCTTCAGGTAGTGTGTTCCAAAGTTTGGGGGAGGCGATGGAGAAGGCTCTCTCTCTTGTTGTTGCCAGATGTGCATCTTTGATGGTGGGGATGTTTAAGTAACTTGAGTTATTGGAGCGTAAGTTTCTTGAGGGGTTTTGAGGAGTTATGTTAAGGGTGTTTAGACCTTGATGATCATTGTTTAGAATTTTGTGAATGATGGTCATTGATTTATAGGCAATACGTGCAGTAATAGGGAGCCAGTGAAGTGAGGTCAATATGGGCGTTATATGGATGCATATCCAGCATAGCTCTCTGCTTCAACGGCAGGGGGGGATGAAGAAAAGTGGATCTATATACAGACAACAACCAACAACGACTGAATTATTTAGTCTGGGTAAACAAATAAGCATGGGTGTAGCTTGCTTATTGCAGCGGTTACTACCCCTAACTAATTAAGTTAGATATTTCACTTAGATGCATTTCCAACACTGCTCTCTCATTAATGGTGGGGGTGGAAGGGAAATAGAACCAAACGGTTACTAAGAGCCAAGAGTAACAGATAAGTATGAGGAAAAAAAAGTGCAAAACTTGCTGGGCAGACTGGATGGGCCATTTGGTGGTCTTCTGCCGTCATTTCTACGTTTCTATGTTTCTATCTCTTCTCCAAGCTGAACAGCCTTAACCTCTTTAGTCCTTCCTCATAGGGGAGCTGTTCTATCCCCTTAATCATTTTGGTTGCCCTTCTCTGTATCTTCTCCATTGCAACTATATCTTTCTTCAGATGCGGGGACCAGAATTGTACACAGTACAATGGAGCGATACAGAGGCATTATGTCATTTTCTGTTTTATTCACCATTTCCTTCCTAATAATTCCTAACATTCTGTTTGCTTTTTTGACTGCCGCAGAACACTGAGCTGACGATCTCAATGTATTATCCACTATTATGCCTAGATCTCTTTCCTGGGTGGTAGCTCCTAATATGGAACCTAACATATGTAACTACAGCATGGGTTATTTTTCCCTATATGCATCATCTTGCACTTATCCACATTAAATTTCATCTGCCATTTGGATGCCCAATTTTTCAGTCTCACAATGTCCTCCTGCAATTTATCACAATCTGCTTGTGATTCAACTACTCTGAATAATTTTGTATCATCTGCAAGTTTGATTACCTCACTCGTCGTATTCCTTTCCAGATCATTTATAAATATATTGAAAAGTAAGGGTCCCAGTACAGATCCCTGAGGCACTCTACTGCCCACCTCCCTCCACTGAGAAAATTGTTCATTTAATCCTACTCTCTGTTTCCTGTCTTTTAACCAGTTTGTAATCCACAAAATGACATTGCTACCTATCCAATGACTTTTTTTTACTTTTCTTAGAAGCCTCTCATGAAGAACTTTGTCAAATGCCTTCTGAAAATCCAAATACACTATATCTATTGGTTCACCTTCATCTACATGTTTATTAACCCCTTCAAAAAACTGAAGCAGATTTGTGAGGCAAGACTTGCCTTGGGTAAAGCCATGCTGACTTTTTTCCATTAAACCATGTCTTTCTATATGTTCTGTGATTTTTGATCTTTAGAACACTTTCCACTATTTTTCCAGGCACTGAAGTCAGGCTAACTGTTCTGTAGTTTCCCGGATTGCCCCTGGAGCCCTTTTTAAATATTGGGGTTACATTAGCCACCCTCCAGTCTTCAGGTACAATGGATGATTTTAATGATAGGTTACACATTTTTAAATCTGAAATTTCATTTGAGTTCCTTCAGAACCCTAGGGTGCATACTAGGGATGTGAATCGTTTTTGACGATTTAAAATATCGTCCGATATATTTTAAATCGTCAAAAATCGTTAGGGCCACGATACAATACCAATTCCCCCGATTTATCGTCAAAAATCGTAAATCGGGGGAAGGGGGAGGGCAGGAAAACCTGCACACTAAAACCCCCTAAAACCCACCCCCGACCCTTTAAATTAAATCCCCCCCCCTCCCGAACCCCCCCCCCCCAAATGCCTTAAATTACCCTGGGGTCCAGCGGCGGTCCATAGCTAAATCGGGGGAAGGGGGAGGGCAGGAAAACCGGCACACTAAATCCCCCTAAGACCCACCCCCGACCCTTTAAATTAAATCCCCCCCCCAAATGCCTTAAAGTACCCTGGGGTCCAGCGGGTGGTCCGAAACGGGCCGAAAACCGGCACACTAATTCCCCCCTAAAACCCACCCCCGACCCTTTAAATTAAATCCCCCCCCTCCCGAACCCCCCCAAATGCCTTAAAGTACCCTGGGGTCCAGCGGCGGTCCGAAACGGGCTCCTGCTGTTGAAGCGTGTTGTCTTCAGCCGGCGCCATTTTGCAAAATGGCCGCCGCAAAATGGCGGCGGCCATAGACCAACACGATTCGACCACAGGAGGTTGCTTCCGGACCCCCGCTGGACTTTTGGCAAGTCTTGTGGGGGTCAGGAGGCCCCCCAAGCTGGCCAAAAGTCTCTGGGGGTCCAGCGGGCGTCCGGGAGCGATCTCCTGCCGCAAATCGTTTTCCGTACGGAAAATGGCGCCGGCAGGAGATCGACTGCAGGGGGTCGTTCAGCGGAGGTCCGGAACCCTCGCTGAACGACCTCCTGCAGTTGATTTCCTGCCGGCGCCATTTTCTGTACGGAAAACGATTCGCGGCAGGAGATCGCTCCCGGACGCCCGCTGGACCCCCAGAGACTTTTGGCCAGCTTGGGTGGGCCTCCTGCCCCCCACAAGACTTGCCAAAAGTCCAGCGGGGGTCCGGAAGCGACCTCCTGCAGTCGAATCGTGTTGGTCTATGGCCGCCGCCATTTTGCGGCGGCCATTTTGCAAAATGGCACCGGCTGAAGACAACACGCTTCAACAGCAGGAGCCCGTTTCGGACCGCTGCTGGACCCCAGGGTACTTTAAGGCATTTGGGGGGGTTCGGGAGGGGGGGGGATTTAATTTAAAGGGTCGGGGGTGGGTTTTAGGGGGATTTAGTGTGCCGGTTTTCCTGCCCTCCCCCTTCCCCCGATTTAGCTATGGACCGCCGCTGGATCCCAGGGTAATTTAAGGCATTTGGGGGTGGGGGATTTAATTTAAAGGGTCGGGGGTGGGTTTTAGGGGGTTTTAGTGTGCCGGTTCACGATTTTAACGATTTTCACGATATTCTAAACACCCAAACGGCAACGATATGATTCCCTCCCCCTCCCAGCCGAAATCGATCGTTAAGACGATCGAGGACACGATTCACATCTCTAGTGCATACCATCCAGTCCAGGTGATTTACTACTCTTCAGTTTGTCAATCAGACCTACCACATCTTCTAGGTTCACCGTGATTTGGTTCAGTCCATCTGAATCATTACCCATGAAAACCTTCTCTGGAATGGGTATCTCCCCAACATCCTCTTCAGTAAACACCGAAGCAAAGAAATAATTTAATCTTTCCGCGACGGCCTTAATTTCTCTAAGTGCCCCTTTAACCCCTCAATCATCTAACGGTCAATGACTTCCCCGCAGGCTTTTTGCTTCGGATATATTTAAAAGAGATTTTACTGTGAGTTTTGCCTCTATGGCCAACTTCTTTTCAAATTCTCTCTTAGCCTGTCTTATCAGTGTCTTACATTTAACTTGCCAACGCTTTTGCTTTATCCTATTTTCTTCTGTTGGATACTTCTTCCAATTTTGAATGAAGATCTTTTGGCTGAAATAGCCTCTTTCACCTCACCTTTTTAACCATGCCAGTAATCGAGAAGGGTTGCTAGGAATAGCTCCTTTGGCCCCTTCCCCACCAGGCCTCTGTTTAACACAGAAAACCTAGTGTAAACACACAAAAGATTCTAGGGAAAAAGTAACTTGGAAGAGAAGAAAGGATGACTGGAGGGGCTCCTGATTTAACTTCCCTTCTCAGAATAACGCCAAAGGTCCACCTTGACCAAGAATAGGAAAAATAGAAAGCCCAGAGGATGGGAATGGGCCACAGGAAAAATTCAAAATAGCGTCTATTCTCTTCACTGAGCAGCCCTCAGCTGAGGTTGGGGGGGGGGGGGGGGGGCTGAAAAACCTATCCTGGCTTGTTCCTCTGACACCATGACAAATTTGCTGCTGTCTACAGGAGGCTCAGATAAATTCTTTGCCTCCTCTCCCACCAAGGACTCTGAATCCCCATCACATGTAGGTTAAAAGGAGCCAGTTGTACTGCACGTGTCGGCTCCCACAGTCCCCCATACTAGTAACCCTTCTCAGACATTACTATTTTTCCATGGGACCCCCGTGCATTCCAGCCATAAAGAAAAATACATTTATGGCCTGGGCTATTGGAAGAGAGCTCGTAGAATGGCCCGAGGCAGGGTGCCAGGCTCTGACCCACCCCTCCTCCCCATGATCAAACCTGCATGATGCACTTTGGGACAGTTGCCAGCACACTCATCCTAACCTGCTACCAGCCTGAGGATTGTAACCAAAACTTCTCCTCTCTCCACTGACTTTTTTTTTTTTTTTCAAATAAGCTATCACAACAAAAAGAGTATGGAGAGGGAGCGGAAAAGGGCTGGGTCTGAAAGGGAGAAACCCCTGTAGGAGAGGGGTGGCCAGAACCCCTTTGTAGCTCACACACCACCCCAAGCTCAACCAGGCCTTGCTGGGATCCTGGGAGCTGGCCAACAGGACTTATGCAACCAGGAGCAGGACCTGGGAGCCTGGTCTAGTCTGCTCAAAACATAATAACATAGTAATGGCAGCAGAAAAAGACCAAATGCCCATCCAGTCTGCTCAGCAAAGGGAAAAGCCAGAAAACTGCTGCCTCAGGAGCCAAAACCCTGCTCAACAAGAGAAAGCAGCCAGAGCAGAACTAAAATACACTCTGTTAGGGAAAGCTGCAGACCAACACCTGGGAGCTGCAATCCTGCTGCACCAGTCCAGAACTGCTACTATCTATGGGAGACAGAGAAATACTGGTAATTTTTTTGCTGGGACTACCACAATCTACACTTCGACCGCTTCAGGTACTACAAAATGCAGCCGCACGGGTACTCGCTAACTGTAACAGACGTGAACATATCACTCCTATTCTGATTAGTCTACATTGGTTACCCATCACACAGAGAATTCTATACAAAGTTTGCTGCATTATTCATAAAACGATTTATAGTTATAAGTCTGATTGGTTAAATTTCTCCATCCGCATGCACACACCTCATCGTTCCTTAAGATCCGCTAATAAAGGACTTCTTTCGGTTCCATCATTAAACACTGCACATCTTGATTTAGTTCGTGATAGAGTTATTTCAATAGCAGGCCCGAATACATGGAACACTCTACCATCTGAGCTGCGGCTTGAAACTGAATTTAAGAAATTTAAGAAAGGTTTAAAGACCTGGCTCTTTGAGCAAGCTTTTACATCTAGAGCTTGAACCATATTTGTTATGTAATATAGATATGAAGTTTTGATTTAGATTTGTTTTAGGTAGCTATTTATAAATGTTGATTTTATTGTATTTTATTATACTATGGATAACACAATTATTTTAGATATAATCTATCTGTACACCGTTGTGATGTAACTATGAACAATGGTATATAAAATCTATTAAATAAATAAATAATTGCCTGGGCTGCACCAACCTATGTATTGATGATAATTTCACTAAAATGTTTGTAGTTCTCTGATTTTATCTGCTGGACTGCTCTAGCAGCAAAAGGAAGGTTTTATTTTGCTTACAATTGGTTCAGAAAACTGCGATGAGATTTGTATGTGGCATTAAAATGACTGAGTGTTTCCCTAATGGTCAGGCAACCTCACTGGCTTCTGGTTCATTACCACTGGCAGTTTAAAATGGCAGTTATTTGCTTTAAAGTTCTTCTTGGTATGGCACCTTCTTATTTGAGTTTAAAAATTGTTCATTATTCTCCAGCTGGAACATTAAGATTGTCTCAAATGGATTTACTTTGTGTCCCTGGTTTCCAAGAAATTATGCTCGTAAGGAATTATGTTTGAATGTTTTCTGTGGCTGCCTCTAAATTTTGGAATTCTCTTATAGTATATCTCAGAAATATTAATGATCTCTGCATTTTTTGCAAGTCAAAAATAGTTGTTTTCTAGTGTCCTTCAGTAGATTATTTGGTTAGATTATAGTAAATCTCAGTTGTTTCATTATTTTATTTACTATTTACTTATAATTTTATGCTGATTTTATTATCTGTGGATTGAAGATGTTTGTTTTTTATTGATGTATGATTTTACTTCTACTTTTTGTATATTATACTGAGCCTTTGCAGTATAAGCGGTTATACATTTAAAGAATTAATGATTAAATAAATTAATTGCTGTCCTAAATCTGGCCACTCACATTTTAGCTGGTTAAATCTAGGAAAAGTTTCAGACAAAAATCTAGCTGACTAGGTTCAGCTGAAAATTTGCCTATACATAACCAGCTCAGATTAACTGACGCTATATTCTGGTCCTGGTGGGATTGAACAGTATGCTGGATTTGTTTTAGTTAATGTGGACAGACTGTTTTTGTGTTGGATTATTCTGGTTCTGTGGGTAATAATTAATGTTTGTGTTTGATGGATATAGTATTTAATGAGTGTTAAGAATTTTTTGTGAAGGAAGCCAGTCAAGAATTAGAGACTCTAGTAATGGTTTGCTGCTGAGCTGCAGATGTTGGTGTAGTGTGTGCTTCCAAAAGCTTAATCACTGGAAGAGCACAGCCGTAATCCTGAGGGAAACAGCATTTAGAATCTTAATGCACACTGTGTGATTTCCTCTCTAAATATTGCTCATTTTGGCACTCTCCTTTTTTGACTTACAGCATTTTTGGCTGCAAGAGTCCATATTTTGAATTTTTAGCAGCTTTTTTGTTGTTAGGAGGCAGTACCCAGCTTCTCACTAATAATTTATACAGGACTGTCAACACAGTAGTTCTCAAAAAGAGCATTTTGGCATAAATGGGGCTTGTTTTAATTGACAGTCATACTTATTTTTTTACAAGTACTGCTGCTGTAACAGCTTTTTTTGACTACAGAGTAAAAGCAAATAAAACTACAAAAGCAAACAAAGAAAAGGAAATTCTTACCAAATGATTCGTTTACAGGAAGATAGGCTTTAACCACAAATACTGGCGTCCCTGCTACTTGGGATTCTTCAAAGACATGACCCCGTTTTCTGTTCAACACACCATAGATGCCTCCAACCACCTGTTCCGGGCACTATAAAAACAAATAGAAAAGTAGATGACACAGTTCAGATTTTTCTCCATGTCTTATGCATAGGAAATGACAAACCTAAATCATCAAGGTTTCCTTCCAATATCCCAGCAAAGCAAAAATATTTAGTGAACACAGCCCAAAATATTCTGGTAAAACCATGCAGTCCGATTCTACAACCTGCTGGAATCCAGATACTTCACCACATTTTTTTAGCAGAGTCTCCATTATTTTTCTTCTACCACCGAAGTCAGACTAACTGGCCTGTAGTTTCCAGACTTCTCCCTATGACACTTTTATGAAGATGGATGAAATCTCTCCAGTCTTGCACACTAATTGAACAGATCTGTTAGTGGAATTGCTAGAACCTCTCTGAACGTAATATCCTAGGATGTACCCCATCTAGTTTTATAGCTTTGCCCACTTCAAGGTTTTGCTACTTTCATACAAACCCCACAACCTTATGTATCCCCGGCAACTATCAGTGGCTCTTCCCCCAATCCCTTCTTCAGTGACTACTGAACAAAACTATTTGTTTACCATTTCCCTTGTCATCCCCCACATAGTCCTCCTCTCAGTCTAAGAATCCTACCTCTGCCCTTCCTTCTTTCTCTGACATATATGAAAATAGTCTGGTTAAATCAAGTCAGATGTGACTGGAGATTTTGAGAGTATTATCCTTCCTGGCCTTGCCCCAAAACAGGACAGCAAATGCTAAAGTGAAGTTCACTGATCAAACTTTAAAACATAAACTTAGGGGTGAATTTTAAAAGTGTTGCTTGCATTAAAAGCCCATATACATGAATATCTGGGCCGTGTGAGCAATGTGTATTTTAAAAGCTGCAAATTCCGCGCGCATCCACGTAAAATATAAAGGGGTTGCAGTCAAGGCGTGCAGGAACGTTCCAGTGCGGTGCTAAAATTTACACAAGTAATCCAAATTTTAAATCCAGTTGCCACAGCACGTGGTGGGCTGTTAGCCATGCATTTTTACTTCTGCTCTTGATGAGGTATAAGTCTGCAAACATCTCTATTTAGGCCTAAAACTACTGGGTGAGGAGTCTGGGTCAGCTGCGGGGAGTGCAGGCTGAAGAACTAATGGCGTTTGAATGATCTCGAGATGGACTGGGCAAACTAATAGACTA
>NC_042615.1:787395066-787520529 GCF_901001135.1 Rhinatrema bivittatum
TTATTTCCAGACAGATTATTCGCGTGGTCTTCGGAGCATAATTCCTACTAACACACTGCGTGGGGTGTGATCAAGGCCCCCTCGGTCAGCCAGAAAAGACCGGGCTATTTCCTGAGCTAGCTAGTCTTTACTTATTTCCAGATTCCCATAATACTCGCCTCCAGGGGTCTTCCGATCGTCATGAAAGCCTTCTTCCCGGATCATCAATCCAGAGGTTCCGGCAGAATTTCTGTGGAACGATCCCCTCAGAAACCTGATCGCTGAACTCAGCGGTGGCCACTCACCAGGTATGTCTGGGGGACTGCTCCGCCTCCAAACTACCGGACCTTCTGGAGAGCTAAAATAGCGTCTCCGGTACCTCCTGGCTGAGCTCGCCAATGTAACCGTCTGTTTTTCTGTCAGTAAGGAGGTCCAGACAACTGATCCGCAAAGATAGACTTTTATTGCCAGCAAGATGCAGCTAAGACAACGGCTTAGTACAACTGCATGCCACGCCCCCTTCGGAGCAAACCTTTATACACTTTACAGTTCTTATCTTTCACACATGCGTTCTGGTTTTGCTGAACAAACATTTTACAAACTGCTGAACAAGCAATAGCTAGCGTGGTCTCTAGTAGGTGTAGCTTATGATCAGACTATTGTTTCGTCATTTAATTGACGGGTTAGACATTCGCGATAGCGTTCGTATTAATACAATACAAAATATAAATCCAAAATGGAGTTACGTTCACTAAACGTTAGTGCGTAAGTACGTCATTACGTATTAGGTTCCGTTTGCGTTGCAAATGTTAGTAAATCAAAAATGGCTGTGCGTTTCACTGCAGCATGATGAGACGAGAGGCGTCACAGCTGTGCATTGTTCAGGGGTTCATGGAATCGAACTCCTTCAGGCAGGACGGACAGCTGTTAATTCCTTGGGGTCTTTAGCCCCTAATCTGCCGGACCCTGGGTCCCAGGACCTGCTCCTTGGGGATGCAGACAGGGACATTGATGGGTCCGCCCCAGACGAGTTGGACCAGATCATTAAATCACTTGGAGAGAATAAGGTGCATAAATTGCCGGAAGATCGTCACTACGCGGACCAGGTTCAGAGGCCAACGGCATTGTCGTCAGACTAGACCGGTGCCTCACAGGACTCCCTCTTCGAGGTCGCAGTCCAGGTCTCATTCCTTTAGAAGCCGGAGACCGGCTCGGAACTCCTCTACGCACGGAGCTTCTGCTACATCTACCCCTGCCTTTATCGCTCCTCCCTGTCCTACCCCACCCTCTCACCCCCTAGCAACCCCTCTCGCCCCTCTTTCCCCTTGTTCTCTCCCTCCTTACTCCCCCTCACTAGCATTTAACTATACATATGTACACAATTCCACCCCCTTTGTCCGCTGAAACAATTTTGATGGATCTATCATTCTGTAATTCTCTCAAAGCTTTGAGATGAATGGTTAGCTTTGAGAGAATTACAGAATGATAGATCCATCAAAATTGTTTCAGCGGACAAAGGGGGCGGAATTGTGGTTTTAGATGAAGTAAGTTATGATTGTGAGGTGCTTAGACAGTTGGAAGATACTGAATATTATACAGCATTGGACACAGATCCGACTCATGATATTCATATGCGGATTAATAACATTTTACAGGTGGCCTTTAAAGATAAAATCATTTCTAGCAAAGAGTTTAATTATCTTACAGTAGTGTGTCCATGTATTCCACATTTTTTTATCTTGCCAAAAATACATAAGTCCCTTATCTCTCCGCCGGGTCGGCCTATAGTGTCAGGCGTAGGTTCCATTTTTGAGCCATTGGCGAAATATTTAGATAAGATCTTACAACCGCAGGCACTTCTTATTCCTTCATACATAAAAGATTCTATTCATTTTCTTAATCAATTAAAGTTATTGCCTAAGGTTGAACCAGATTGGCTTTTGGCCACGGCAGATATCACTGCCCTCTATACTAACGTTCCGCAGTCTGCTGCCCTTGATATTATTAGAGATCTACTCTGTTCCATGGATTTTTCAGAGAAAAAATTACAATTTTTGTTGACTATAGCAGAGATTACACTTTTCAATAGCTACTTTTCGTACAAGTCTCGATTTTTTTCTGCAAGTTAAAGGTATCCCTATGGGATCACCTATTGCGCCCACTTTAGCATGTCTTTATGTGGCTGCTTTTGAACAATGAGTAGTTTATTCCTCAATATGGTATACACAGGTTCTTTGGTGGGGTAGATATATAGATAATGTTTTTTTGGTTTGGAGAGGGGAAGTTGAGGATCTGGAACGATTTTTTTTTTTTTTAATTTATTTTTATTAAAGATTTTCCAATAACATTCAACAATCATATAAACCAAGTTCTTGTACAAGAGTTCGACCCCCCCCCCCCCCTCCCCATCTCCCGTATGTTTGTTTACAGTCTCTGTCCTCTATTGGCCATAAGGTTGGGCCGGGGGATCCCGGTGTTGATTGGGGAAAGTCTCGGCCTTCCAAACTTAGAGCTCACACTCCTGTCGTTGTCCCACAGCCACTGGTAGGGGAAGTGACCATTGGTCCGGAAACCCACGGATCGGCTTGATATCGAACCCTAGGACTTAAATATGTCATAAAAGCCTTCCAAGTTAATGATGTGCGTACCGATCTCTTTGGCTCTGTTTTTGTCAAAATGGCATGTTCCATAGAACATAATCGGACCATCTTCTTAAACCAATATTCATGGTGTGGTGGGTCTGCAGCTAACCACTGTGACAGAATTACCTGTTTGCCTAATAGACCCGCCCTTAAAATAACGGATAACGGAGCAGGCAGTGAATTATCCATGCCAAAAAACCAAAGGTTGGGATCTGGTGTCAACTTTTTTTTCAAAATTTTTTGACAGGTATTACACAGTTGTTTCCAAAATTTGGTTATCTCTTTGCATTCCCAGAAGCAGTGCAAATAGGTGCCCTCTGGGTTGTCACATTTGGGACACTTTGGAGTCTGTGCAATTTTCATTTGATAGGCTCTCTGGGGGTAAATATAACTCTGCCAAAGAAATTTGTACTGGGTTTCCTGTAACAGCGCAGTCTCAGATGAGTCTATCAGTTCACGAAAACATTGCAGAAATTCATCATAAGTTAGAGAGAACAAAGGCCAAGATTGCCATCTAGTGTACAAAGCCTGAAGCGGTCGTGTATCCAAAAACCCCATAAGTTCTTTATAAAAATAAGAAACCGAGGCCCGTTGACCCCTCCCCACCTGAAGTACCTCCCGCACCTTTTTTATTTCCATAGTATCTGTAAAAGTGTGTGTCCCTGAGCGAAGAAAGTGTCTGACCTGAGCGTAGGCAAACACATCTCCATCTGGGAGAGAGTATCGTTGTTTAAGAGTCGAAAAGGGGGATATGTCTCCAGTCCGCTCATCATAAAGCTCATAAATGTATGTTAGCCCCGATGTCTTCCAGCCTTGAAAGACTCTGCTGGTTTTCCCTGGCATAAAAAGAGGGTGGCCCGTGATCGTAAGTAATGGCGTAAGGGGAGTCGGGACCCCTCCCAGCTTACAAAAAACCCGCCATGCCGTCCGACACAGCTGCCATAATCCATGCGTTTTTATGGGGTCGGGAATCATAGTGACCGGGAGTTGTAACAAAGGATTTAAAGATGAGACCCCATACCACTCTAAAAGATCGGCATATGGGGTGATCGAGGCCAGTCCAAAAAGCCAATCTTTCACGTAACGTACACCACACGCTAAATTGTACCAATGCAAGTTAGGACACCCCAAACCTCCCCCGTCCTTGGGTCTTACAAGCGTCTCCAAGGGTATACGAGATTTTCGTCCCTTCCATAAAAAGGAACGTAATGTTTGTTGGAACCGAGAATGGTCTTGTTTGGTAATCCATAGGGGGGCCAGTTGAAGGATGTATAGCCACTTCGGGAGCAAAACCATTTGAAAAAGCTGTATACGCCCCATCAGGGACAACGGGAGAGAAGTCCATCTGTTCATAGTATCTTGAGATTTTTTTAAAAGGGTTGGTATGTTCACCCGATAAAAATGCCTTACGTCTTTGGGGATGTGTAAACCCAAATATTTTAACGTATCATTTGTCCATGTAAGGGGGAAATCGGCCTGCCAAAGCGCGCGGGTAGAAGCTGTGACAGCTAGTGCCTCCGACTTGGCAAAATTGATCCTTAGGCCCGCAATCTGACTATATTGTTCCAGAAGACGCAACACATTCTGTAGGGAAAGACGGGGCTGCGTTAAATAGACTAGCAAATCGTCCGCAAAAGCAGCAATTTTAAAAATGCGCTGCGGACCCCCAAAGCCTTTTACCCCCCTACTCCCATCAATTTTCCGCAAAAGCGGATCCAAGCATAAGATATACAGTAGTAGGGACAAAGGACAGCCCTGCCGGACCCCTCGCTGGATGTCCACGACTCCCGAAACACCACCATTCACCAGGACCCGCGATGTGGGGCCCTGATATAACAAGGAAATATAATGTAGAAAATCACCGCGAATCCCAAATCTTTGTAAGGTAGAAAACAAATAAGGCCAGGCCACCCGATCAAAGGCCTTTTCCGAATCGAATCCAATCACAAGAGCGGGGATATCCCGCTCTTGACATATGGTCATGGCCGTGAGTAATTTAATAATATTCGCATTCGGTTTTCGCCCCTTAACAAAGCCAGTCTGGTGGTGAGAAATGAGGCTGGGAAGAATTACCTTTAGTCTCTCCGCTAAGACTTTCGCTAATATCTTTAGGTCACAATTCAGTAATGAAATCGGTCTGTAAGAAGAGGGGCTTAGCGGATCTTTCCCGGGCTTGGGCACAACTATGATGTGCGCTTCATTAAAATGTGCAGGAAAAAACTGTTCCCGAAGGCCTTCCTTGAAATAACCCGTCAGGGGCGCACTAATAAAGGACTCCAGGATTTTATAAAAGTCATAGGAGAAGCCATCGGGGCCTGGAGACTTGCCTGGGGTGGCAGCGGCGATAACCTGGGCAATTTCAAATTCTTGGATTGGGCGGTTTAAAAATAGAAGTTGGGACCCCGAGAGGGAGGGCATAGCCACATCCGAAAAAAAATGATCTTCCGCCGCCCCCTCTCCATCAGGCTCCGCGGTATACAGCGAACCGTAAAATTGGCGAAAAATTTCTCGTATTTCTTGATCTTTTATGGTAAGGCCACCCGTGGAAGTACGTAGAGTCGTAATAGCCGCTTTGCGTCGTCGGATTTTTATTAAGTTGGCCAGCAACCGACTAGGCTTATTGCCATATTTAAAGAAAACTTGCTGCCCTTTCCACAGATAGGATTTCGCCCTAGTGTCCAGGAGTGTATTTAGCCGACCCAGAATACTATAAAACTCAGTACGGTTGGCTTCGGAGTTATGACTTTGCAATGCACTCTTTGCACACTGTAATAAGCCCTCTAGTTCTAGGATAGACTGATTTATTCTTTTGTTTCGGGCGTGGACATATGCTATGATATCTCCCCGAAGTACCACTTTCGCGGTCTCCCAAAACAGCTGCGGTGTGTCAATGTGCTGTTTGTTATTGTGCGCATACTCTTTCCATTTCTGTTTTAAAAAGTCCCGGAAATGAGAGTCCGCCTTAAGAAAAGAAGGGAAACGCCACAAACGGGATTTGGGTATAGAAGCCGGTGTCTGCAAGCGGATGGAGACCGGGGCATGATCTGAGATAGCTAGCACTTCAATCTCGGCATTTTGTATAGTGGGGAGCTCATCCTTAGGAACCAGAATGTAATCTATCCGTGAAAGTGTATGGTGAGATCGTGAGAGGTGCGTATAGTCCCGTTCTACTGGATGGAGTGTTCGCCACACATCCAATAGAGCTAAATGATGACAAAGAAACGCTATACCTTGTTTGGGGCCTTTGCCCCCTCCCCCCGCCCTTTGTGTTTTATGAGCACTCTTGTCAAGTAACACATCATGAACACAATTGAAATCCCCTAATACATACAATGTTCCCTGTGTGTTTGTTTGTAATAAATTGCACAGTTGCACATAAAATTTATGGTTATAGTCATTCGGGGCGTATACATTGCATAAGGTCACAGGTCTGTTATTCCAAGTCCCCAGTAGAATAATGTAGCGGCCCTCCGGATCTGCAACGGACCGGGAAACCTGCAGGTTTGCCGTTTTATTGATCAAAATTGCAACCCCACCCTTCCTATGCGATGCCGCCGCATAAACGCAAGCACTGACCCAATCCCGCTGCAGCTTTAGGCTTTCCTGCGCTGTTAAGTGCGTTTCCTGGATGCAAGCTACATCGGTCTTCAAACGCTTAAGGTAGGCCAGGACTTTTTTCCGCTTTACTGGTGTTCCCAGGCCATTCACGTTCCAGGATATTAATTTAGACATTCCCCTATTCCGATATAAAAAACAATTTTATGACTCCAGGAGCTATCGAATGCAGAGGGTGGCCCCCAGCCTAGCCACCTCTCCGCTCGCCTTCCTTTGCTCCTCCCCCTTTCCTTAGGCCAAGTGAACCTTCCCCTAGTTCCCCCCTCCCTTCCCCCTTGCCACCTCCCCTCCCCTCCCCTCCCCCCCCATCCCTTCCCCACCGTAACCCCAAAAAACCCATAAACCGTAACACCTCCAAAATACTTCGGAGGCATGGAGATCTCAAAAATGTGTCCAGGTGCCCCACTCCACCAAGTGGGGGTTACAGGTCCAACAAACCAGATCGTCCGGTGTGGAGTATACTGAATACATCTAGCAAAGGGTCCAAAGAATACCAGACCAGTCCCTAGCCGCGTTTACTGAAAACGATCTTCTATGGCGTCATACGGGATCTTGGCCCAGAAGGTCACCCAGTTCTGCTCCATAGCACGGCCTGAAAAAGAAGCCAGCCCAAGTCTCGGCTCTCCACGTGAGCAATGGCAGAAAACATGTAGCGTCCACAGTTATGTCATATAGGGAGACGAAGGAAAAGAAAAAAGAAAAACAGCCCTGCGCGTGGAGATACGAAACAGCCCCGCTGTCTCCCACTTACCCCAGCCTTTCCTTCCTTGCCTGGGGAGGGAAACCGAACCTGCGGGCAAGCCTCGAAGACTGTCAATTTATTGTAGATTTTGTTTTTTGAAAAATAAAGCTGTCTGTTGGGCATCAATATAGACCCATATCCAACAACGGGGAGAGCATGAACTCCGCTCCCCTCCTCTTTGTGTATTGCAGACACCCATGTTCTCCGGAGCGCCGGGAAAGCCGTCCCCCCCTGAAGCGCGGTACCGCGATTCGAGGCCATCCTTGCTCAAGTTTCGAGCTAAAAAGCCTCCCGACGATCAGTCTGACAATAAGTCGGGGGAGGGCAGGGTCAGCACTGCTTTTGCCTACCTCTGTTTCTAAGCATTTTCCTGTGTGCAGGGCTATTAGTGGATGCCGGTCAGTTACAAACTCCCCTTCCGCACGTCTCCACTGCCACTCTGCTGTGTCCGCCAGAGCTCGGGGGCGCCGCCATGTTAGGAGTCGCTTTCGAGGCCGGTAAATAGCAACGTAAAATGTGGCCAACGTGCCACATACCAACTCGGTAACCTGAAAAATAAACTCATGCACAAAGTACCTGTTACGATCCGAGCCACTTCATAACGGCCAAAAACCGGGCTTGTTTACTGCGTTCCCTCGTTGTCAAAAGGGCGCCACGCCCAGAGGCGCCGTTTCTCGGCTCAGCTGCTCAAAAACTTAACTCCCCGCGCCAGCATTCAATTCTGTGAGGAATACCTGTGCGGAGGATGGCGTCTCAAAAACTCGCGCTCGGTCATCATGCCAGACGCGAAGGCGCGCAGGAAAGAGCAAGGTAAATTTCACACCGCGGCTATGCAGTGTAGTGCAAACGGCAGAGAAAGCTCGGCGGGCTTCAGAAACCGCGGCCGAAAAATCCTGAAAAATGCGGATCTCATTGCCTTGGTATGTTAAATCCCGTTTAGCTCTTGAAGCCCTCCACAGCTCCGCTTTGTGGGCGGAATTTAAGATTTTTGCGATTACAAGCCTCGGGCGTGTATAATGATCTCTCTTCGCGCCTAGCCGGTGGGCCCTTTCAACCACCAGTTTACCGTGTAAATGCGGCAACATGAGGGACGTGGGAAGCCATTCTTCCAGGACGGCACATAAAGCCCTCTCCTCAACACTCTCTGGGAAACCCAGGAAACGTAAGTTATCCCTCCGTGTCCGATTCTCGAGCTCATCAATTTTATCCTCTAAAAGCTTTAACTGCTTATCTGTGGCAGCCATTTTTCTCTCCGTTTGTAAGGCCTCATCCTCCACACTGGAAATCCGATTCTCGGCTTGTTCTATACGGGGGGTAAGCTCCTTAAGAGATTCTTGCACTTCCCCTAACTGAGCCATGATATGATCGAGCTTTTCATCCAGTGCCTCTCGGATTGCTGCTTTAATATCCGTGATAGTGAGCACCGCAGATGAGGGGGAGAGGGACTCACCATCCCTGGCAGCCGCCATTTTTGGAGCTGGAACTTTAGGTTTTTCTCTGTCGCGTTTACCCCCTTTAGTTGTCATCGGTGGTGTTGTGCGATTCATATAATTAATGATGGACATTCGCTCTCTGCGTCCTTATATTGGTAGCTCCTCTATCACTGCTATCTCGCCAGGATGAAGCGCGATTGGTGGAGTGGGCCCTGGAGCAGGTGAGGAAAGCGTCCTCCCAGCTCACCACATCACGTGATCTCCCTGGAACGATTTTTTCAAGTTATTAATTGTGGTGATTCCAACTTGAAATTTTCAGTAACTATGGATAGATATGCTGTTTCCTTTTTAGATATGAAGGTTTCTTTGCAAAATTTTCAGATTATGACTACTGTATATAGGAAACCTACGGATAAAAACACACTTTTGCATTCTCGTAGTTTTCATCCACTGCAATTGAAGAATAACATACCAGTGGGACAGTTCCTTAGATATAGGCGTTTATGTGCCTCTACCGATGAATTTAAAATACAATCTGAAAAATTGAATACCAGATTTAAGAACCGGGGTTATTCTAACTCGACTTTAAAAAGGGCATATAAACGTGCCTTGTTCTCAAACAGAGATAACTTGTTGATTAATTCTCAGAAGGAGCCACTTTCTCGAATGGTTTGTACCATTCCTTATTCTACTAAGGCTTTTCAAATTAAAGAGATTGTTAAAAGTACTGGCATGTGTTATCCCCTTTGAAGATTTTTGTTGATGAACCTATTTTTTCTTTGAAAAAACGGAAGAACTTGTGGGATAATTTGAAACCAAGTGGGAATCAGTATAGTGTAACAAATTCTGAACGGGGACAATTGGCTTGTGGATCATGTTCTGTTTGTGAGCATGTTTTACCGTTGAAAGTGTTTCATCATTCCAATTTGAGTCATCCGTATGTGATTCCTGAATTGTTCACTTGCACTTCTAGTGGTGTAGTTTATGTAATTATTTGTCCATGCCAGCTTATTTACATTGGGCAAACTGCTAGAGCTATTAAATTGCGCATTGGTGAACACAGAAGTAGGATTCGGTCGTGTGTTGAGAATGCCCCATTGGTTAAACACTGGTTGGATAAATGTCACTCGATTGAAGAATTAAAATTTTTTGTTATCAAAAGATCAAGCTTGAGTTTGGGGGTGATTTATCATCAATTTTAAGACGGGTTGAACAACGTTATATTTTCAATTGGAATACTGTGAGTCCATATGGACTCAATGGTCCAATTGAATGGGGGGCTTTCATCAAATAATCTTGCGATTGAGCGATGGAACTTCAATTCTTATCTAATTATTTGTTGGCAGTTTTTGAAGTAGTTTTTGAAGTGGTTTAGAACAGATTACGGCGATTGTTTGGTTGGTGATCATGTGGGAACCATGAGTGGTTGTAGCAAGGGACTATTGATGACTATCAAATTTATCATTTTGATTAATTGGTAAATGATGTGGTTGAGGGCTATATATAGAGTAGGCAATGGCTTAAGTTGCGTAGAAGGGAATCCATGCAGAAAGGAAGTGGTGATGTCACGTCCGGTTTTTGAAGGTATGTGGTGGTAGCGTTTGTTCAAGTAGTATGTTGTCTGTCTTCTTTTTTGTTTAAGTGGAATTTTGGTGATTGAGAATATCGTTTGTGGTTGCAGTTTCGTGACCAAATTGAAGAATTAGAACAAAGCATTGATGAAGATGAAGTGAATTTAAACTCTTGAAGAAATTTGCGGTTTGAAAACAAATTAATGTGTGGCTCCTTTGTTGGACTCACATGGTAAGGATTTACAGTTAGAATGATATGTAGTGATTGGTTTTATGTGGGAAGTGGTAAATGGTTTTGTTTTTGGTTGTTATAGGGATATTAGAAGTTTCCCCTGAGGAAGCCTGCTTGCCAGGTGAAACGGAGATCTTCGTCGGGGAGTAGTACTGGGCAGTACTCAAGTGAATTACATTGTGGCAGTGACTATTGGAAGAGAGTCGTGGAGTTGAAAACTACGAGAATCTGCACTTTTAAGCACTTTAGTGGAATACATGTGAAGATTGATTTGAGCTATATTTGAAACACATTGTGTTTACTTTATTGAGAACAAGTTGTTTCTATCTAAAATGTTTTAAATTGATGATTATATTACATCCATATTGTTCACTGCCTATATGACATTCATTTTGTGATGTTTTTAATGTGGGGTTGTATATGTATTTGTTATTCTTAATAAATGTGTGTTTTAAATTATATATGTGATATTAGTTAAGGTTCTCCTTGTGTATGGGGGAAGGGGAAATAAGGCACTTGTCTAGACAAGACTGGTATAGCAGGATTTATGGAAAGAAAATTAACAGGTAAAAATTTCTCCTTTGCTATGACAAAGGCTGAGAAAACTTTCATACTTAAGAATGTTTGTAATATATTTAAGACAACTAGAGGAAGACATTTTTTTTTTACTCCATGCACACTTAAACTCTGGCATTCATTGCTAGAGGAGATCAGCAGTTTTTGGAATATATCAACCTTTTGGGATCCTGCCAGGTCTCTGTGACCTGGATTGGCCATTGTTGGAAATAGGATACTGGGCTTTCTCATATACTTTTGGATTATTGTCTATAATTGTTTTTCATGAGGAAGGTGTAAAGTATGTTATGTAGATCAGTAAAACAAGCTCCTTTTTTTAATACATGATTTGTATTTTTTAGACAGCAGCATGTGAAAAATGTACTAGGGTGTGAAGGCTTTCACAAGGCATTGTCGATGAGCATATTTAGCACCAGAAGTTGCAAGATAAGTCAGATTATAAAGAAGCAAGATCTACTGTGTGCATGAATGATCATACATATAAAAATACAAGATAGAGTGGGAGCATGCTGCACTGAACATATGCATAATTCATACCTATAAATAAGCAACTTAAACACTAGAAGACACAAGATAAATGAAGTAGGGAAAAACAGCCAAGGAAGTAGGTGAACCTAGGGCAGGGAATTTTGTGATAAACAGTAGAGAGAGAGTGATAGTGGAAAGATTATTTGCTGAGGAGTCTAAGGGAAGGCCTGGTTGGTACCTTATTTTTTTTGCAAAAAGATAACAAGGTATAGCTTTAGCGGTGTTTGATTCCAAATTTTGTGTATGAAGCAGCTGAATCCACGAAGCCTCGAGCATGATAGTCTCACTGATGCCTTTGGAGGAGGGGGTGGGGGGGAATAAAAGGGCCTTTGGTGAAGATCAATGTGCCTGCAAGGAACTGTGGATAAGTAGCAATTGAAAAAGATAGTCCAGGACCAATTAAGCATTTGAAGGCAATTTGAAATTTACTTTCTCAGCCAGGCAACAGTATAGTTTGTATAAAACTGGCTTTTTTGTATGATTGGTGGATTTAGCCTCTTCTAATAGTCTTTCTGCTGTTTCTGTAAAAGCTGGAGCCATTTTAAAGTGTAGCGTGAGATGCCATGGAATAAGGAATTGTAGTAGTCCGTGCACTTGGTAATCACTGAGTGTATGATGGAAGCTAAACCATGTTTATTGAAGTAAACAATAAACATGGTTTAGCTTCCAACTTACACTTTAGCGATCACCAATTGCAATTCTCCATGGCTGAGGGTTGCAGCAGAGCCTTTTCTGAAAAGATTACTTGGATGCCACCATGAAAAGTAAATAACTGGGTGACCAGGCTCTGCAAATATGTTTGTCCAAATTTACTTCCACTTTTTGATAGATTGTTCAGACAGTAATGGAATGTGAAAGTGTACACTGATAACCAATGTGCAGTTTTGTAGATGTCTTTGATAGGCACAGCTTGCAAATGGAGTGATGCAGCCATTGCTCTCATTTGATGAGCCTTAACTGAGGGTAATAGAGAGGCCAGCTGGTGCATAATAGTGCACTAGCCACCTGGATAATGCATGGCCATTGCTATGCCTATACAGTTAGCATTGTAAAAGATGAATATTGTAAGGCCTGACACTGGCTGAGTTGTCTTTTGGTAGTAAGCCAAGACACTTTTATAGTTCAATATATGAAGGGTTTTCTTGCCTGCATGTGCCCTTTGAAAGAACATGGATAGCATGATGGTTTGATTTATATGAAAAGCTAAGATCACTTTTGAAGAAACTTAGGGTGGATTTGAAGTACAACCCTATTATGAAAGAACAGCATATATGGAGAGAGATGCATGAAAGCCTGAAGCTCACTGACTTCTGCCTGTTATGATTGCAGCAAAGAATACAATTTTCTATGTGACAAATTTCAAAGAAGCTGACATAGTTCAAAGAGTGCCTTCATAATCTATGCCAGAACAACTTTAAGATCCCATGGACTAGGTAAATTGGCCTCTGGACGTTTAGTATGCCATATGCCTTTCATAAACGTTGACACAACTGATGAGTAGAAATCAGCCTGCCTTCTACTTGAATATTGTTGGCCGCTCTATCACTGAGGTACACCCTGATGGACCAGGTACTGAGTCCTGAAGAGGAAAGACCAAACAAATACTGAAGCTGCTTTCACAGCTCACACTTGAATGGGTTCAGGGAGCTTTGTTGATACCAGGATGATAACTCTTGCTATTTAAAGCTGTAAGCTCAGCTGAGGCCATTCTGGCAGCTGCCAGTATGTCTTCAACTTCCTTGGATAAGGAATGTGATTCAGTCAGCAAGCATTCAACATCCAGACTGTCAAGTTGAGGGAGCAAAGGTCTGGAAAATACAGATGATTCTGCTCTTGAGTTAATAAGGTTGGATCAGCCTCTAGTTGGATTGGGGGACCGATGGATAGTTGTACTGGGTATATGAACCATACTCGGCCATGCTGGTGCAATAAGTAGCAGGTAGGATTGGTCCTTGAGCGTCTTTTGCACTGTCTTAGGTATCAGAATCAAAGGAAAAGCATACAGGAGGTCTGCATTCCAGGTGAGCAGAAAAGCATCTTGAGTGGACCTGAGCTTGTTGGAAAGAATGGAGCAAAATGTTTCCACTTTTCTGTTTTCCTCTGATGCAAAGAGGTTTATTGAGGGATATCCCCAAAGGTACAGCCTGTCAGCTATTGGTTAAGGTAAGGACAATTTGCGAGGGTGAAATACCCCACAGAGGCAATCTGCTAATATGTTGTCAATCCTCAGAAGGTAAGTTGCTTGCAGAGCTTCTTGATAATCACATGCCTGTTACCATCTTTTTATGAACTCTTGGCAGAGTCATGGGCCTGTCCCCCCTTCCTCATTGACATAAAACATGGCTACTTGGTTGGCTGAGAATCCTTTTTCTCTTAAGAAGATGGAAGAAGGCACTTAGGCATGTCCTATTGCTTGTAGTTCCAACAAGTTGATTTGAAACAGCCTTTCCACTGCTGACAAGCCCCTTGGCTTTGGAAGGGATTCATGTGTGCTTCCCATGCCTTGGTGAAAGTGTCTTTTACTAACGTTACCTCATGAGGAAGTAGATTGAGGGGAGCCCCCTTTTATAAAAGGCAGGGGTGTAGCCAGCTGGGGAGCTCTTGTTTTATTTCCTGCAAGACATTCACTAAGGTTGTGAAGAGGTTCAGTCAACTGGTCCCCATTTTGGTCACATGCTGCTGTCATGTGACCAAGAAATACTAGCATTTCCCTGGCTACATCTGCTCCATGTTCATCAGGTGATAATGCAGGGACCTGAGAACATTTGCTCGATCTGTTAGAAGAAAAGCCCTTTCCCTGTACGTACCAGGATCAGTCCAGACTCCTGGGTTTTGCCCCCCCTCCAGCAGATGGAGACAGAAGTGGTAATAAGTGGATTCCACCACAAAGCAGAGATATTAAGTGGGAGGGAGGGAGGGATGGGTATGAGATCATTTTCTTCCTTCAGATTCATATCCACTTCCCTGGATGAAAAGCAGAATGGTGTGTAGGGAGTTTATTTTGAATTTCTTCCATAAGAACTTTTTGTTCAGACTTCTTAAATCTAGGATGATTCTCAATTTCCCAGATTTCATGAGAATAAGAAAATAGAAGTAGAACCCCTGGCCTTGCTGATTGAGTGGGGCAGGTTCTATCGCTTTGTGAAGAATAGTTCCATCTCCAGTGGCTTTTTGCTGAGTGAAACATCCAGATTGCAGGCTGAGCAGTGGGAAGTTGGGAGAAATGCAAGTGGTAACCAGACTACAATCTTTGAGTATCAACAATCCTTGGTGCCCTTGCACCACTCCTCCAGATAGAGGTGATTTCTTCCCCCTACTAGAGGGTTGAATGCTGGAATTGGAGATTGGTCAAAAACTTGGTCCAGATTTTGGCTGGACCTGCTGTGTTGGTTTTGATTGGTACATTTTGCACTGCTGGCATCGCACAAGAAGTTGCTGTTGCTGCGGAGGAAGAGCATGGTACAGCGGGAATTGCTGGAAAGGGCATCTCTGAAAGTATAACTGCTTAAAAGCAAAGTAGGACCACATCAAAGTCATCTGGTAATCCAGAGCCAGGCAAGAGGGACTGGATTGTTACATATTGCTCTTTGATCTGAGCAATTGTTTCCCTGCATTTGTCTCCAAAATAGTAATCTGCCATGCAAGGTAAGTCCTCTACTTATTGTGGACATTGTCTTGCAAACTGGAACTTAGAATGAAACATCAATAGCATAGTACAGAATGTATCCTATTGCATACCATGCTGTAAGATGTAACAGACATTATAACTGGAAAACTCCAGAATGTGTCCTCCTACCCCCCAACTTCACTTCTCTCCCTTCCTCTCCTGTTTACATAAAATCAAGAAAGCTCCTCGCCCAGTAAAAAATGTTGCTAGCTGCAATTTTTATGGGATATCATAAGGCTTGGGGATAACTGCACGGAGTGGTAGTTACTACTCGTAAGAGAAACAGGAGTAAGCTGCACAGAGTGGTCGATAATACCATAAGAAGCTTGCTGGGCAGTCTGGATGGACCATTTGGTCCTTTTCTGCTGTCATTTCTATGTAGGTAAATAAATACAATTCTAGCTGCTGTATTTTGTAGCACATGAATACATTTCAAATTAGTTTCAGTGATACTCAAATACAAAGAGTAGCAATATTCTATTCAAGATAACATTATTAGATCAGATTTTGCTAGTAAAGGAGCTGATTTTCACAACATTCTGAGAGTGTAAGACTCATCAAAGTATGTACTCCCAGAATTGTAATCTCATTTACAAGTGGAATGACAGTATTTAGCATACAAAGAATCAATTTGACATTTGATTTGCATCTGCCAAACTAGATAGCTTTGAATTTATTAGGATTAACTTGTAATTTGTGATCACATAAACAATTTGCAATTTTTTCCAAGCAATCTTAAATGTTTTTATGTTAGTAATAGAAGCAGGATCAAAAGTTCCCAAAACTTGTAATTCTTCAGCATATAAATATGAGCTAAAAACTTGCCATTGAATTAATTCTGTTAAAGTTGATAAAATTAAATTGAAAAGCAGAGGGGACAATATAGAACCCTGGGTGACCCCACAAATATCTGTTTTAGCTGCAGAAGTATCAGAGCCCCCGTCCACCAAAAAAACATAAGACTTAAATAATTTTAAAACCACTTCTGTAACACCAAATTTCTGTAGCCAACATAATAGTAATGAGTGATTAATAATATTGAAAGCCGCACTAATCAATAGAGACCAAGAGGACATCTTTCCCTCTATCCATATTCATTCTAATTTCATTGATCATTGCCAATAACGTAGTTTCGGTACTAAAATATACCTAAAACTTGACTGGCAAGGGTATAATGCATTGACTTTTACAACAAAATTGTTCAATTGTGAAAAAAACACTTGATCATTTTAATCAAGAATGGAATATTTGAAATAGGTGATCATTCTTGGGATCTGTTATTTCAAGCAACATTTTCTTAAAAATAGGGTGAACTAAAGACAACTTTAGGGAAGCTAGAATTTCCTCATTAGCAAGACACAAATTCACTACATCAGAGGTTTGGCCAAGCCAAGCTCCTGATCTTTTACCAATATAGGGGGCATAGGGTCCAACTTAGAAGAGGAATTGCTCATAGAAGAGAGGACTTTTTCCAGACCAGCAATATCACAGGATTAAATGCTCTCCACTGGGTCTGACCTAACAGTCCTTTACTACCAATAGGGTCAGGATAACTGATAGAGGAATCAGGTATTGCTGTTGAATTATTATCCAAAATGTTATTATCATTAAGCATCTTACCATTGTCTAAAAAAAATACTGGATATCAGTTATCTTTTGCTGGAAAATTTTGGTTAAACGTCCTACTGAAAGTGAAGTAAAAAACAACCAAGTGGACCCTGTCAACTGAACTACAATTTTATATAGGCACTTAGGTCTACATTCGGCTGAATTAAGCTTTTTTGCAATATAGTCTCTTTGCCTTCTTGATATCTGTTTGATAAAAATAAATAGCCAATTACAGATTTTCAGATTAGTTGCTAGCTTGTCCTTGCACCATCTTCTGTCCACATGGTGCACCTGTTGTCTACGTAACACAAGTCTTGAATGAAACCAAGTATCTCTCTTTTTTTTCTCTTAACTATTTCAATGGGGCAGTGACATCTGCATTTTCCAAAATATAGTTCCATTTTTCAATTTGCCTCTCTAAAGACGGATCAGCAAAATCTGGAGGAAATAACTGGTGTTGTTCTGCAAGCACAGTCTTGTCCATATCCTTTAAATTCCAACTCAATTTTACGGCAGCAGATTTTGGTTCAGCTTGGATTATTATCAAAACTGAAAACAGTAGTAATCTAAGACCTGACCATGAAACCACAAAAATAGAAGGGAATTACTCAATCCAGCACATCTAGTAGTAAGAATTAGATATATATTACTATTTATTTTCTGCTTTTGAGGCACTTCAAAGCGGATTACTTTCAGGTACTGTAGGTATATCTGTCCCTAGTGGGAGCACCAAGAGGAGAGGATCACCTTGCTGGTGGCTGGAAAGAATCAGTAAGTACTGCTTGGAGAAATTTTTTAAACTTAAAAGTATTGAGGAGATGTAAACTATTGGGGTATATTATTTAGTGTGTTTGTGTGTTGGTTTTTTTTTAATAGGTAGATAGAAAGGAAACAAACAGAAGTTTGTGTGATTGTATTTCCCAACCAGGGGCGGATTGTGGGAAAATAGTGGCCTGGGGGATTTTTCTCCATACTGGCCCATAGGTACCCAATTACACATACAATTTGGTGAGTCCCAAATACAGAATAAAGGGACCATAAAATATATACAGAAATGCACACACAAACTAAACTGGAAATCACAACAAGTTAGACTGTATGTATTGCAGCAATGGAAAAACAGAAAATACCATCATTCCTTATAAAACATCAAACAAAATAGGAAAATCATACTAAAAATATATATTTCAAAACTGCTGATGAATAGAACCTCCAGTAATTTAACTCATATATACATTTTTGAGATCAGACATCAAATAATAATCAATAATTAAAACTAATAAGGATAGAAAAAAATCCCCGGTTCTCCATACCTGGGAACGTTTAATTCCAATCACCTTGAGATAGTCATGAATTAGTTGTTCTCTAGCACAGTGGTTCTCAACCTTTTTTCTGTTGGGACACACCTGACTGACGGCTCTTACATGTGTGACACACTGAACACATGACCATCATAGGGCTAAATGTAAAAGTACAGCTTGCATCCACAGGAACCCCCCTGACCCACAATTATGGATGTAAAGCAGAATTATGACATTCCCCGTACAACTCAACTTACAAAAATATTCTGATTCTAGTGTCATCTCAGTAATAGCAACACAAACTCCAACTACCAGGCTCAATAGCCCTACTTATGAAAAGACTGCAGTTTATCACTATTCCATGTCCTCTTGAGAAAATACAACAAATAAGACTGATAGAGTAAAATACCTCACCTCGGTCACATACACAGAACCGACCTAACATACTACCAGGATCTGCAGAAATGCACATAAACTAATTCGCACACAGTTACACTTATATTATGGAATGCACTCAACAATAACAACCCTACCTATGAAAAGGCAACACTACAAATATTAAATCAGGCCCTAAACACCAATACACCTCCTATTAGGAAAACAGAACTAACCAAGCAGCTATAGATCCCAACACAGAAATAATTTTATAACTATACTAATAAGCTGAATAAATGTTTCACAACAACTATGAACAGAATAATATCCAACAATTAAAAACTCATAAAATGTATTTAAAATTCTCCAAACACCAAGAAAATATTTCAAACAGCAGACACATCACATAATACCCAATAATTAAAATGGTAGTCAATCAAGAAAAATGAACTTAAAAAGCCACCTTTACTTACCCTCTCCAGCAGTTCTCCTACTCCTTTCCCTTGCAGGCCACATCAGAAGCAGCAGTAGCTGCTAAAGCTGTCCTCACAGTCCTCCTCCTTAGGGACCACAACCAGTCTCTTCTCTCTCTCTCTCTCTCTCTCTCTCTCTCTCACACACACACACACACCAGTCACACCCTCAGGACCAGTTTCTGTCTCTCACACACCAATCATCTTCCAGATCAGTCTCTCTCACATACACACGTCACCTCTCTGGCTAGTCTCAATCACTCAATGCTCTCGCTCTCTCTTACTTACACACAAGCTCTCAATCACACACATGTTCTATCTCACTTACAAACAGGCTCAATCACACACATGCCCTCTCTCACACCCACAAGCCAGCCAAAAACATGCTCCATTTCTCTCGCACACACATTGACACACACAAGCACCCTCCCTGACTCACATATACACCACACACATACAGAAGCACCCTCCCTGTCTCGCACACACATTACACTCTCATAGAAGCACCTTGCTTTCAGAATTGCAGCATTTTTCACTTTTACTAAAAGTGAAAGTGATGCTCCCGACCGTTAAGAAAACCACATTCCTATCAGAAGGCGAAATGACACCCTTCCTTCAGGTTCTGTCCTCCCAAGGGACAGCCACCCACACCGTACAGCTTCTCTTGTTTTACGCTTTCAGGCAATAAAGCAAGTGTCTTTCTTCAAACTATCAGTCGTATGATTATTCATGTGGGAGATATGGAACAGAAAGACATCCTTAGCTTCCCTTTTAAATGGAAAGATTCCAGTCTTAGTCATTTAAAAATATACATTTTCTAAAGGCTTAAAAAAAAAAAAGCAAAACCGTTTCAGATCAGAACTATTCTAGTCTTCATGCTTAAATTATGCTTCAAAAACAAACAAACAAACCCCACCTGGCATCAGTATCTTAAATTTGTGATTTTGCTGAGATGAACATTTTAAATCCTTTAATTTTTTTTCTTTTTGCTTTAGTATTTGTCTCTACCCACTTTGTTAAATTTTATTTTCCAGAAGAGGGATGTTTAAAATTCAGTAACTTCATCTTTCATCAAACTTTTCAAAAGTTGTGCTATTGTCACATTTCATTTTTTTAAACTGGCAGATTCCTTTCTCACATACATATCACATACACACACACACAGTAGCGCCATTCCTTTCTCACCTACTCACCACATACACACCACATCTCACATACACACAGAAAGAAGATCGGTGCAGGCAGTCTAGCTGATCACGTGGCCGAAGAAAGGAAGATCTGCGCAGCAGGAGACCAGGCACTGAGACTTAGGGGGTGCTGTGGCAGGCAGCCAGCCCTAGACTTGCTCTGCCTCCCCCCCCCCCCCCCCCATGCCACCCTCCCAATGCCCCCCTGGTGGTCCAGCAATCTGCCGCTCCCGGGGCCTTGGCTGCCACTAACCAAAATGGTGCCGATGGCCTTCAGCCCCAGCATGTGACAGGGGTTACCGGTGACATTGGTTGGCCCCTGTCACATGGTGGGGGTTAAAGGTCACTGGCGCCATTTTGCTTAGTGGCAGAGCCGAGGCCCCGGGAGCGGCAGATCGCTCCCGAGCCCTCCGCTGGACCACCAGGGGGGGAGGCAGGGCGAGTCGGGGGCTGGCAGAATTTTGAAAGGGTACTTTTTGCCCTTTCAAAATTCTGCCACGGTGCCCCCTAAGTCTCGGCGCCCTAGGAACAGGTCACCCCAACCCCTATCACGTGATTGGGGTGACCGGCCTACCGGGGCATGCCCAAAGCCCCAATAGGCCAATCCGCCCCTGTTCCCAACCCTCCCACCCACCCCTAGCTCATCCTTTATAGGCAGGTGTCACTTTCACACATAAAAAATAATAAAAAAAATCAGCCTTTGAACTTAAATTCATAAATTCCCCATACCTTATCAAAAGTTTGATCATTCCTTTGTAAGTTACTACCAGATATCTAGTGAATACACTAATAGATTTTAAAGGACCCTAATTTGTTCACAATCCTACACCAATAGCAAGCTAAAATTTAACTAGGAACTGAACAAATTTAAGATGAAGGAAGCAATCCAGCAGCAAGAGGGGAGCCTCCCAGTCTTTTGCATTGAGTGTCACATGTATGATTTTTTACCCGCCAGTGTCCTCCTGTTTCTCAGAGAACAAGTCCGATCTCTGGAGGCTAGTGGCAGACCTTGAGGAGCTGAGGTAGACAGAGAAGTATATAGATGAGACCTTCAGGGACATAGGAGCCAAGTCAACTCCAGTCTGGCATTCCTGGTGCTGCCTTGAAGGAGAAAGGTCTCATGATTGGAGAGCATCAATCTGGTGACCAGGAAATGATCCTATAGCAAGGACCTGCTCTCCACATGGTGCATTGTCCTCTTGCACTGAGGATGTTTCTCCCAAGGCTTCTGCCAAGGAGGAAAGGGTGAGAATGTGTCTCCCAAGGCTTCAGCCAAGGGGGAAAGGGTCAAGTTGGCTGTCATAATTGGTGATTTGATTATTAGGAATATAGACAGCTGGGTGGCTGGTGGGCGTGAGGGTCGCCTGGTAACATGCCTACCTGGTGCGAAGGTGGCGGACCTCATGCATCACCTAGATAGGATTTTAGACAGTGCTGGGGAGGAGCCAGCTGTTGTGGTACATGTGGGCACTAATGACATAGGAAAATGTGGGAGGGAAGTTCTGGAAACCAAATTTAGGCTCTTAGGTACAAAGCTGAAATCCAGAACCTCCAGGGTAGCTTACTCTGAAATGCTCCCTGTTCCACTCATAGGTCCCCAGAAGCAGGCAGAACTCCACAGTCTCAATGCGTGGATGAGACAATGGTGCAAGGAAGGGGGATTCAGTTTTGTAAGGAACTGGGGAACCTTTTGGGGAAGGGGGAGTATTTTCCGAAGGGATGTGTAGAATATAGAGGCAATGAATACGCACATCAGACAGCTTTCATGGCAGGCAGGGAAAAGAGACCTGAGCACACCTCAGAGTCCTCCTTTATTGTACATTCATACAAAGGCAGATGATGTGTCATTACATGATTGGCTACTTTCCCCATAGCAACAGACGAGTCATTACACCATTGGCTTGGTTCAGGGGGTGTATACGGATCATTTCATTGGCTGCTGAAATCTATACCTCCTGACTTTGTCCTGCCTCTGACTAGGGAACACCCAGCCCTTATTTCAGGCAATCAGGATTAATTATAAGCTAGAGAAATACATGACAGTCAGGTATCCTTTCCTAGGCAGAGAGGCTTAAGCACAGGTGATGCTTTTATTCAGTGCAAGGCCAGGGAGAAGGGAAGATAGTGTAAAACCCTGATGAAATGGCTTGCTGGCAAAGCTCATATTTCCCACATCTCACCCTTTCTGTTTTTGTTTAGGCAGCTCAATAAAGCTTTAGACCCTTACTGAAATCCGTTATGTCTTGGTGTGGGCTGGAAATAGGAAAAGGGGGATATGGAGGGAAGAAAGCTGATTCGGCGTGGTGTGCCAGCCACCGATGAGCTCCTGAATCTCCATATCACCCAGAGCTGGTGCAGCGTGGTGTGCCAACGGCTGCAGGGCTCAGGATTCCCTATTAGGCATCTTACAAGACATCTTTGTATCCGGGCTGAGAGCAAGGTTTCAATATGGATATGAGGGTTGGGTATGCACTGAATACAGCATCACAGGCAGATAATTAAGACAATTATGGTCATTATAATAGAAATCACCCTTTTGAGACCAGAAATATCAGGGAGCCAAGACCATAGCCAGTCCCATGGAGAAGTTGGTATTCTGCCTGAAAGTGGTGCATCAGCAACCATGGTTTCTATCTGCTCTATGGTATGTGTGAGGTTTGCTTTATAGTCTGATATGTACACACAGCAATGAGATCCAATTAATGCACAAACACCACCCTTTAAGGCTAAAATAGTGTCTAAGGTATAGCTGTTCTGTAATACTACTTCTCTAATCTGAGAAACTTCTGTTGTGAGTAGTTTTAATGCATGGACTGTCTGATTAGATAGGGCAGTATTCCAGTTAGCTAGGATGTGTAAGTCTCTGTAATTCATATCATTTGGGTTATATAACTACAAAGGGTAAATCCCTCGTCCCCGCTATACTTTCTGCACCTGCTTGGGTCTCCCACTGCACATCCTGAAATCTGCCAATTGCATACATATGTGGTATAATTATGTAAGTGTTCAGTGATTAATACAAAGGTTCGGTTACAATATGGATATTTCCCACCTGAATCCCCTTCCCATCCCCTGTATCATAGTCCCAACAAAGAGCGGCAGTCTCTTGAATACGGCTACCAATGTGTAGTATGGTATTATTAACTGGAGAGTTAATGAAAACACCTCTCTGTAAAGGATAATTAGTCCATACTGTAAGGTTAAATGGTACAGCATGCATCAGTCGATTCAACAGGTGTGAAAAGTTCTGTGCATCGAGGATGTACATGTTGTCCTGTCAGAGTCCTTGTTCTGAAATCGCCATAGCTGGAGAAATAAGGCAAAGGAGGAGGATGCAGAACACAATTGTTAATGAGTTGGCATTCAGGCAAGAAAAGGCGGCTAATAAGTTCTCTGGAGTTTTCTCAAGGCCTTGCTGTTCTAAGAGTTGTGCA
This sequence comes from Rhinatrema bivittatum, assembly GCF_901001135.1. Classification (NCBI taxonomy): domain Eukaryota; kingdom Metazoa; phylum Chordata; class Amphibia; order Gymnophiona; family Rhinatrematidae; genus Rhinatrema; species Rhinatrema bivittatum. Next base: position 787,418,430 of record NC_042615.1, read on the forward strand.
GATTGGTCAGATAGGGCCTTGATCTGTCCCCAGGTCATGTGGTGCTGCTTTTTGCAAGGAGTCTGGTCTCTGTCCTTCTGAGGGCTGTGGAGGCTCAGGGAGAAGTTGGTGATCGGGTCCTGTAGACCTGGACACCTTTCCATCTCTCCACGGCTTGATACCTGTGGAAGCAAGCAGAGAAACATATCCTCGTTCCCCATTTTAAGGGAATGGGACCGTACCAGACATTAAATATTTTATACAAAACTGATGGCTGTGGGTGACTAACCCTAGTCCCATAATGATTACTCATGGCTGTGGTCTTAAATTTGATCCTGATATGTTTAGATGATTTAAAGTGATTTAAAACAATACTTTGTTCAGTCAGTCCTGCTTAGGGGAAAATCCAGGGGCATTCCCTCCTTTTTGTTTTTGTTTTGTCAAGAAGCTGTCTTAAGGGTAAGATTGGCTCTCTCCACAATGGCTTGCCCTGTGGTGTTGTAGGGGATGCCAAATAAGTATTTAATGTTCAATTATTGACAAAATTCATGCAAAGGAATGGCTGCAGTAAGCAGAGCCATTTTTCAGAACAGAGGGTAGTCCCATTATCAAGAATTTTTTATGCAGTGATCAATTTTCATTCAGTAAAATAGCAATAAATGTAAATTAATCGTTTAAAGGAAAAGTCATTTGCAGTAAGCTGAATCACAAATGACAAGTCTTTCAGACATTACATTAAACATATGTTACACAAGACTGACACATATTCATATTCATTCATCCTGCAAATATTCATTTACACAAAACTGACACATATTCATCCATCCTGCAAATGTTCATTCATAGTCTTCTTGACATCAAGACAGACAACAGATAACACATAATATGAGCTAAAAATCTTATCAAAAAGGTATCAAAAACAAAATTAGATCAAGGATCAAAAGTCAAAAGGTGTTAGAAAAATGTTAAAATAAACTGCAAAGTGTTCATCTTCACATCTCTCATGGCAGTGTCAATCTGGAAAATATTAAAAACTGGCATACAGCAAAAAATTTCTAAGGTAATGATTAAAGTGAACTTTTTACTTTTTTAACCTTGGAGAAATCAATTCCATCATTCAATTTAATAAAATCAATTTGGATTTGTAAGAAAAGGCTTGGGAGGGATTGCTTTAGATGTAGCAACTTCTGTCAGTAAAAATTTTAAGGTTCAGAATTCTGTATAAATTTTTGTGAAAAAGAAAATAAAACTGAAGTTTCCTTAATACAGGAGGACCGCAGATCTGAAAAATAAAAACTATTATACAACAGAATTATTAAAACAATAATATAATATAACTGGTAGAATAGCATAGTGCCTCCTAGTGGAGACACCATCATTACTTTATAGATTGCAATTATTGTTCCAGGTTGCAATCAATAATACTCTGAGCTTACTTTCAATGTGGAATATCAGAATAGAATTTCTTCATATAATTATTAGAATAGGAAATTAAACATGCTGTTCGCTCAGCTCTGTCTGCTGCACGCTAAAGTGACTGTAACTACTATTAAATGTCCTTGTCAGTAACCTCAGAAAGAAGTTTGAAAGTATTAAAAAGATTAACAGAAAGAGAGTGAGACGAGGAAGGGCTAGTGCAGGAATGCATTGAAGGTTGAGGGAAAAGATTTGGATTAGCAGGAGATCTGATCTGTCTGAGTTATAACATATAGAAACTAGAGAGAGAGAAACTGCAGGACTAAGTCCAGTTTTTCTTTCTTTTCAAAAGTTCTCCCTCCCTCCCCCATGAGTGGCAAGCAAGAGTTAACAGAAAGACAGTAAAGGGGGGGAGGAGCAGTGTTTCTCAAAAGAAAAGAACTGCACCCAACGAATTAATCCTTCAGTCAATAGGAACTGAAAGATAGCATTGTTTAACAATTTAGATTGTATCATCCAGAGACAATGGCTGGCAAGGACTTGCTGATTTCTTGCAGACAGATTCTATCTTTCTCCTGTAGGGAAAATTACAATAAAAATACAAGTTCTGTGCACTGGCAATTCAAGCAATTGCTATAAACTTAAATCTCAGAGAAATGGAGTCATTTTAAATGTGAGCCAAATTAATTTTGCAAAAAGTGAACATTTCACATGTAATTTACACAGTATATTATTCAAATTTCAGTACAGTTTTAACATAAGGCTCTGCATTCACTTTCTGTGGGGGAAATACTCTCAGAGTATGCAGATTTTCTGTAACTGAATTCAAAGAGAAACTACTCCTTAAGCATGCAGTCCCTCTGCAACTGAACATCGAAGACCAAGAGAAACCATTTTTTCCAAATCTGTACTGTCTGTTCAATTACTCTGTTTAATCTGGTCTTCAATAGGTCATTGAAGTGTATAATTAAATCATTTTTTTCATATTGATATTTTCTTTGCTTGTAACGCAGGAGTCTAATTAAATCATTTTTTTCATATTGATATTTTCTTTGCTTGTAACGCAGGAGTGCAGCTGCCTGGCCCAAGGTCTTATATGCTGATTTCTTTGAAGACCTGGGGGCATAGCCACTGCCCATGGCACTCCGGGTGGCACTCAACTCTATTGCTGCCACACCTGGTTCTTTAATCCCTTTTGTAATAGGAGAGGCTTGAATCCCTTCCAATAATTCCTCCCTTGTGAGATTTCCATGTTCTAGGTGAAATCCCATGCTGACCGCGGCACATAAATTGTTACCGGGAGCAGTGGTTTGAGATGGTAATTTACCTGGACAAATTGGTGATGCAGAATCAATGACTGTCTCAGGCAATGGCAAATGAGGGTACAGGGAGTCGGTGATTGGTGGGGGAAGGGCTTGCAGGCAAGATGGAGGGAGGCTAGCTTCTCTGATTTCAGCGTCCCCAGTCTCCAGGGGCCTTCTCTCTGAGGTGGACGCAGAGGAAGCCACAGGAGCCATGGTAGGGGACTATGCCTTGTGAGTGTGTCCCCAGATGTTCTATTCCATATTCTGTCCCCCCTAGTTCATGGGTCTTTTCTATGATGAGAAAGGCTTGAAGTCCTTCTAATAATTCTTCTCCTGTAAAGTTTTCTTTCTGCTGTTTCTGCTGACATTCAATGCTAATCACCCCACCCAGGCCAGGTTGTGGTTCAATTGTGCTCAAGGGCTGCTTTTCTGAAGAGGTGTGAATGGGCTTGGGTGTGGGTATGGAGAGCTGATACAAAGAATTTGCTGTCTCTGAGGGAGATTGAGCATAAGATGGGGGAAGGGTATTCTGATTGAGCCTACCTGCTTCTAAAAGCACATGGTTTGGAAATGCTGTCTTGAACTTTTTTTCCTATGTGTTCTATGGCCTCTGTACATTTTTGCCAAATTAATAATTGCTTTATGGGAGCTCTGGGGACCATATGAAGACTATTGCCTATTAAAATCCAGTCCTGGATATTCAGAGTTCCAGCCTCTATTGAATACCAAGGGCAACGGCAAGCTATTTCACTTATTAATTTTTCTAAGTCCCCCAGGCTGACGTGCTTTTTCTTTTCTTCTGGTGATGAAATAATGATTCTTGATGATTTTCCGCAGCTCCCTGGCATGTAGCCTTTGCTGTACAGATAAATCACTTCCCATGCTCACGAATGTGGGGAACAAACTTGCTGAGAAATACTTAAAAAATACTAAAAAGTACTTTAAAAATACTTACAATTGCAAATCTGTTGAACGGTACGTACCTAAGCTATGTCCAGCCGAAATGAGCAGAGAGTATATCACGTGCGGGATCACCAGATGTAGAATATAGAGGCAATGAATACGCACATCAGACAGCTTTCATGGCAGGCAGGGAAAAGAGACCTGAACACACCTCAGAGTCCTCCTTTATTGTACATTCATACAAAGGCAGATGATGTGTCATTACATGATTGGCTACTTTCCCCATAGCAACAGACGAGTCATTATATAATCACGTTATAATGCTAGAGTTATTCTCCTGAGGTTGGCTTCAAGCCCCTTCTCTCTGTTATATCTCTCTACTTTGATTATCTGTCTCTTCATTTCCAATTCCAAGTTATTCACCCTTGTTATAATGTAACTTTTACCTTCTGCTCCCAATCTGTCTCCTCTTTTGAGGTTTGACTAATTACTGTTAATGTACTATCGTTCTATGTAAACCGAGTTGATTTGATCTGTATCAAGAAAATCGGTATATAAAATCCCTAAATAAATAAATAAATAAATAAATTACACCATTGGCTTGGTTCAGGGGGTGTATACGGATCATTTCATTGGCTGCTGAAATCTATACCTCCTGACTTTGTCCTGCCTCTGACTAGGGAACACCCAGCCCTTATTTCAGGCAATCAGGATTAATTATAAGCTAGAGAAATACATGACAGTCAGGTATCCTTTCCTAGGCAGAGAGGCTTAAGCACAGGTGATGCTTTTATTCAGTGCAAGGCCAGGGAGAAGGGAAGATAGTGTAAAACCCTGATGAAATGGCTTGCTGGCAAAGCTCATATTTCCCACATCATGGGCTCCACCTTACCCAGGGTGGAACTAGACTACTGGCAATAACCTTTAAAAAGGAGATAGAGCAGCTTTTAAACTAGAACAAAAGGGAAAGCCGACAGTTGACTCAGCAGAGCATGGTTCAGAGGGAGGTATCTTCAAAGGATACTAATGACACATTAGAATTAGGGCATCCCAATAGTGAGGTTCCAATAATAAGAAAAGTAGTCCAAGTGCCTATAATTAAAAACTCTCACCTGAGCTAAAAAAAATTCCAATTTATCCCTGTCAACTGAAAAGCAGAATGTAAATATTTATTTATTTTTAATTTTTATATACTGGGGTTCTTGTAAGAGTTACAAATCACTCCAGTTTACATAAAACTGTAAATTAGCCAGAGGCTATGCATGCAGCTGTACAATAGCCAAAGGCAGTACAAAAAACAGATAGAAAAAGGTGCATATTAACAAATGAATGAAATAAATACATACGGTACATAAACAAGTGAAAGAACATTGTGCAAAAAGTAGGAGATTAAATACGAAACATATAACCGATGGGTAAAAGAGCTTGTAAAAATAAAATAAACTCAGACTGAATATTCTAGCATATGAATTGGTCCTGGAGACTGCCTAAGTGAGAATACAATGGGTGAGAGGGCAAATCATAATGTGATAACAGGAATAGTGTGTGCAATAGGTGAGGTAACCATGTCTTCTGTCTTGAGTGATGTAGCCTTGTAACCTTGACTTCTGGCGTGAGAATGAGCATTGAGTGGGAATTGTGTGAAAAATGGCCGAAGGGCCGCAAAGTTGAGCAAGTGAAGCAATGTTAGAAGTCCGACTAGATCGAAAATTGATTAAGTCTGTCCTAGCATCAAGGCCGCTTTAAGTGTTGGGGTAAGCTTGGATGAAGAGCCAAGTATTTAGCTTTTTCTTGAACTCCAAATGGCTTGGTTCTAGTCGTAGATCAGGGGGGAGCGCATTCCATTGATGGGGTCTGCTGTAGATGGTGCGTGCTTCCTTAGTAATGTTTTGGCTGGTGGGGCATACAGTGTGCCTTTGTATGCACTTCTGATGGGTCTGGATGAAGTATGTGGTCGAAGTTGTGTGCTTAACATTATAGGAGAGAGGTTGTGTGTCGCTTTGTGAATAATTGTGAGAGCTTTAAAGAGGATCCTGTATTTGACAGGCAGCCAGTGTAAGTTACGGAGGATGGGAGTGATGTGTTGTCTTTTGTTGGTGTTTGTGAGGATTCTGGCGGCAGCGTTCTGAACCATCTGTAAAGGTTTAATAGTACTAGTAGGGAGTCCGAGTAGAAGGGAGTTGCAATAGTCGATGTTCGCTAGGATGATGGATTGTAGGACTAGGCGGAAGTCATTAAAGTGAAGAAGTGGTTTTAGCTTTTGAGGACTTGCAATTTGTAAAAGCAATCCTTTGTGGTGGTGTTTATGAATTTTTTAGGTTTAGTTGGTTGTCCAGCCAGGCTCCTAAATCTGACATCAGGGGTGAGGTTAATGTTTAGGCTTGTAGGTTGAGAAAAGCTTGATTGGTTGATAAGGGAAAACTTGTCTTCATGGGAGATAATGAGCATCTCCGTTTTGTTGGCATTAAGAACTAGGTTGAGGCTAGAGAGTAGGTCCTTGATTGGCTGAAGGCAATCATTCCAGTAGGTAATAGTTTTTTGAAGGGACTCTGTGATCATTATCAGGATTTGTATATCATCTGCGTAGAGGTAATGAGTAAGCTTCAGGTTTGAGAGTAAGTGGCAGAGCGGAAGAAGGTAAATATTGAAGAGAGTGGGTGAGAGTGAGGATCCTTGAGGGACTCCCTGGTCTGAGAGGACTGGGTGGGATTCTTTGTTGTTTATCTTTATAGTACCTGTTGCACAGGAAGGACTTAAACCAACTGAGTGGTGAACCTTTGATGCCTATGTTAGATAGTTGATCTATGAGTATAGCGTGTTTTACCGTGTCGAACGCTGCAGACAAATGTAAGAGAATAAGTAGGTAAGATTGTTTTTTCTCCAGATTTAACAGGATAGTGTTCGTGAGTGATAGAAGAAGTGACTCAGTGTTTAAAGATTTGCGAAAGCCGTATTGAGCCGGGGCGAGTATGTTGTTACCTTCAAGGTATTCTGAAAGCTGCTTTTTTACGATTTTCTCCATCAGTTTGGCAAATCCATCAGTTTGGCAATCAGTAAATACAAACAAAAAAACACACTTTAAAATGTTTGTATGTTAATGCCAGAAGTTTAAGAAGAAAGATGGGAGAATTAGAGTGTATAGCAGTGAATGATGACATAGACTTAATTGGCATCTCAGATTCATGGTGGAAGGAGGATAACCAATGGGACAGTGCTATACTGGGGTACAAATTATATTGCAATGACAGAGAGGAGCATCTTGGTGGTGGGGTGGCATAGAGTCCAACAGGATAAAGATCCTGCATGAGACTAAATGTACAATCAAATCTTTATGTGTAGAAATCCCTTGTGTGTTGGGGAAGAGAATAGTGACAGGAGTTTACTACCATCAACTTGGCCAAAATGGTGAGACAGACAGTGAAATGCTAAGAGAAATTAGAGAAGCTAACCAAACTGGTAGTGCAGTAATAATGGGATATTTCAATTACCCCAATATTGACTGGGTAAGTGAAACATCAGGGCATGCTAGAGAGATAAAGTTCCTGGATGGCATAAAAGACAGTTTTATGGAGCAATTGGTTCAGGAACCGAAGAGAGAGAGAGCAATTTTAGATCTAATTCTTAGTGGAGCGCAGGATTTTGTGAGAGAGGTAAATGGTGGTGCGGCAGCATGGCAATAGTGATCATAATATGATCAAATTTGAATTAATGACTGGAAGGGGGACAGTAAGTAAATCCATGGCTCAGCGCTAAACTTTCAAAAAGGAAAAATTGATAAAATGAGACAAATAGAAAAAACTGAAAGTCAAAGCTAGAAAGGGAAAAAGTGTCCAACAGAAATGGACATCGTTAAAAATACCATTCTAGAAGCACAGACCAGATATATTCCACGCATTAAGAAAGGTGGAAGGAAAGCAAAATGATTACTGGCGAGGTTAAAAGGTGAGGTGAAAGAGACTATTTTAACCAAAAGATCTTCATTCAAAAATTGGAAGAAGGATCCATCAGAAGAAAATAGGATAAAGCATAAGTACTGGTAAGTTAAATGTAAGACATTGATAGGACAGGCTAAGAGAGAATTTGAAAAGAAGTGGGCCATAGAGGCAACAACTCACAATAAAAACTTTAAAAAATATATCCGAAGCAGAAAGCCTGCAAGGGAGTCGGTTGAACTATTGAATGATCAAGGGAGTTGAAGAGGAACTTAAGAGTAGATAAGGCCATTTCAGAAAGATTAAACGATTTCTTTGCTTTGGTGTTTACTGAAGAGAGATACCCGTTACTGAAAAGGTTTTCATGGGTGATTATTCAGATCAACTGAACCAAATCACGGTGAACCTGGAAGATGTGGTAGGCCTGATTGACAAACTGAAGAGTAGTAAATCACCTGGACTGGATGGTATATAGCCCAAGGATGTGAAGGAACTCAAAATGAAATTTCTGTCCTATTTCAATTAATTTGTAACCTATTGTTAAAATCATACGATGTACCTGAAGATTGGAAGTTGGCCAATGTAATCCCTATATTTAAAAAGGGATCCAGGGATGATCAGGGAAACTATAGACTGGTGCACCTGACTTGAGTGCCGGGAAAAATCATGGAAACTGTTATAAAGAATAGAGATGTGAATCGGAACTGATATCGGATCCGATTCTGGTTCCGATTCACATCTATAGAGATGTGAATCGGAACTGATATCGGACTCACAAAACATTTAGATAGACATGGTTTGATGGGACACAGCCAACATGGATTTACCCAAGGGAAGTCTTGCCTCACAAATCTACATTTTTTTGAAGAGGTGAATAAACTTGTGGACAAAGGTATTTTGGGATTTTCAGAAGGCGTTCAATAAAGTCTTACATGAGAGGTTTCTGAGAAAACTAAAAAGTTTTGAGATAGGAGGTGATGTCCTTTTGTGTATTGTAAGTTGGTTAAAAGACAAGAAACAGAGGGTAGGATTAAATGGTCAGTTTTCACAGTGGAAAAAGGTAAACAGTGGAGTGCCTCAGGGATCTGTACTTGGACCGGTGCTTTTTAATATATTTATAAGTGATCTGAAAAGGGGGTACAATGAGTGAGGTGATCAAATTTGCAGATGACACAAAATTATTCAGAGTAGTTAAATCTCAAGCGGATTGTCATGAATTGCAGGAGGAACTTGCGAAACTGGAAGATTGGGCTTCCAAATGGCAGATGAAATTTAACATGGACAAGTGCAAAGTGATGCATAGAGGGAAAAATAACCTTTGCTGTAGTTACAGAATGTTAGGCTCTATCTTAGGAGTTACCACCCAGGAAAGAGATCTAGGCATCATAGTGAATAATACATTGAAATTGTTGGCCCAGTGTGCTGTGGCGATCAAAAAAGCAAACAGAATGTTAGGAATTATTAGGAAGGGCATGGCAAATAAAATGGAGGATGTCATAATGCCTCTGTATTGCTCCATGGTGAGACTGCACTTTGAATACTTTGTGCAATTCTGGTCACCACATCTCAAAAAGGATATAGCTACACTGGAGAAAGTGCAGAGAAGGGATACCAAAATAAGGGGCATGGAACAGCTCCCCTATGAGGAAAGGCTAAAGAAGTTAGGGCTGTTTAGTTTGGAGAAGAAATGACTGACTGAGGGGGATAATATGATAGAATTCTACAAAATCATGTAAGGACTTGAACAAGTTAATGTAAATTGGTTATTTACTCTCTCAGAGAAGGACCGGGGGCACTCCATGAAGTTAGCAAGTAGCTCATTTAAAACAAATCAAAGAAAATTCTTTTTCACTCAGTGCATAGTTAAGCTCTGGAATTCATTGCCAGAGGATATGGTTACAGCAGTTAGTGTATCTAGGTTTATAAAAGGTTTGGATACTTTCCTAAAGGGAAAATCCATAAACTGCTATTAGGTTAATTAATAAGCAATAGTACTTGTGATTTATCTAATGTTTGGTACTTGCCAGGTACTTGTGACTTGGATTGGCCACTGTTGGAAACAGGATACTGGGCATGATGGACCCTTGGTCTGACCCAGTATGGCATATCTTTTATGTTCTTATGTTATGTTTAAAATAGGTCGGATACTGGCAATAGGTGGGTAAAGTGCCTAGTCCTAAGCTATTATTAATAATAGCTACTAATAGAGAAAGAAGACCTAAATTAGATTTTTTAATAAATTTGAAAGGAAAAGAGTCATGTATGGAAGATAAGGTATTCATTTGTTTCAAAGGCCAAAACAGAAGACAAATGTATTGAAAGGCAGAGAATTTACTAGTAGGAGGCAACATTAAGGCCCAGATTTCTATAGAAAGAAAGGAATCTGAAACAAATTCTGCTTGAATATTTCGGATTTTAGTAATGAAACTATGTGCAAAATTCTTAGCAACGAGTACCTCTGTTTGTAAGGAAGAGGACTGCTGTGTACCACAGATTTGAAAATCAAGCTTAAAAAACTGTTTTTGCCTTTTTTTCAGCTTTATTCAAAAGCTTCTTAAAATAATCCTTTTTGGCACACTTAATTTCATCAAGATAATGCTTCATACCTACTCTTAGTAAGTATTCATCTTTGATGTTTTGCTTCTACACCAGCATCTTTCAAGAAGAGTCTGCTGTTTTTTAAGATTTTAAGGCCAAAATGCTACCAGTAAGTTTTTATATTTTAAAATGAAGGGGAGCAACTTCTTCACATGCAGAGGAAAGAATTTGATTCTAGGATGAAATCTTATCCTCCAGGGATAAATAAAAAAATCCTGATGGAAACTCTAAGGCAGAAGCAAGCTTGTCCAGATCTAAGACTGGTTTTCTGACTAGGGTCTTAATTTTAGATGAAAATGACTGAGAAGACTGACAGCATAAAAAAAATAAGGATACCATAGTCAGTCCAAAACAACAGTATGAACTTAATGATTGGGAGAGAAAAAACCCAGATAAAGAATATGGTCATCTTTGTGAGTGGGCAAATCAGTCCACTGAGTAATAAAAGGTCAGACATTGCAGGAAAAAACATAGACTTGAGAGTTTGCTAGCTCATTTGTTTACAAGTTGAAATCACCCAAGACAAGAAAATACCTATAATACCTGAATGTAATCCACTTTGATGTACACTTTGAAGTGCTGAAAAGTGGAATATAAAAATCTAAATAAATAAGTAAATAGATAAATAAAAATGGGAACTTCTAGTAAAACAGACATTGATAAGAGAGGTTAAATCCTGAAGGTATGAACTGATAATTGGGTGAGGGTGGTAAATCAAGAATAGATTAAATTTAAGACTTCTTTGCAATTGAAGAAAAAGATGTTCTATAACTGGATGGGTTGGTGTTGATAGTTCTTTGATTTTAAGAGAACTGTGAAACATAACAGCAATCCTACCACCTTTATTGGCCTGGATTTGCAAGGAACATAGAAATTTGTAGGACAATTTAAACATAGGCTGGTTCACTCACCAGCCTCTTCTTTCATCAGTTTTTGGCTAGATAAAGTCTTGTATCCTCTGCTTTCCTTCCCTCATTCCCACCCACCCACCTGCTCTTTGTGGCCCTCCTAGCTCCTGTTTCCTGCCTTGATTCAAGCCTTCAGCAACATCATGCAATCAGAGTTTGAGAGTAATTTGGAGGTGAAGTGTTTGTTGTGCCAAGCATAAGGACACAGCCCCCACTCTACTGAGCTGATACGACCGACTTGATGCAGGTGGGAGGAGGGGGAGAGGGGGAGGCCAGAGATGAGACCTGCTTTCACAGGTGGATTTTATGGCCTAGTGCTTCTTCTGGTGGTCCCGGTGACCATCAGTCTCCCCCTTCTGTAAATTGGGGATCAGTGATTTGGTATCACACGCTACGGGGCGGGATCCCAGCCGGGAGTGGTGCTGCCATGAGGGGAATGGCATTCCGTCTGTATACAGACCTACCCCCCCCCCCCATGCATCGGGTGATGCTTCTGGGGCCTGCTGCCTCTTTGAGTTGTGCGGCCCTCAAGTGAATCTCCTGATGTGGCAGAGTGTTCTGGAGAGCAATGGGGGTACGATGTCCAGTGGACCCCAATGGCCTTGGATGATTGGCCCAATGGTGGTTGATAAGTACCTTCCTCTTCTCCTCCTTGCTACAGCTCCAGGTTTTTGTGCCTTCCCAGGTGAATCCTATAAGAGGGTTTCCTGTTTCTGACCCCATCCTTGCAAGTTTACAAGGCCACAAGAGTAACTTTATGATATTTAAAAATAAACTAATAGGACACAGAGGAATTAGCTTCTGGGGACAGGTTCTTGAGCTGCAGGGGTTCTTCTTCTGGTCCCCTAATGTTGGGAATTGAACGGCAGTGACTTTAAGGCTTTTTGGGAGGGTAAATATTTTTTAAAAAAACCAAGCCCTGCACATTTGACAAAGTTCCTCATGAGAGGCTTCTAGGAAAAGTAAAAATTAATGGGATAGGTGGTGTCCTTTTGTGGATTACAAACTGTCTTTTTTTTTTAAATTTATATTCTGCTTTTCACACTTTTTTTCAGCGCTTCAAAGTGGATTACATTCAGGTACTGTAGGTATTTTTCTATCCCCAGAGGGCTTACAATCTAAGTTTGTACCTGAGGCAATGGAGGGTAAAGTGATTTGCCCAAGGTCACAAGGAGCGACAGCAGGACTTGAATGCTGGTCTCCTGGTTTGTAGCCCACTACTCTAACCAATAGGCTGTGCTTCTAGGATGGTAGTGTTTAACAATGTCCATGCCTGTTGCAGTCTTTACCTTTGTAGCCGCACCTTGAATACTGTGTACAGTTCTGGTCGCTGCATCTCAAAAAAGGTATAGTTGTGATGGAGAAGGTACAGAGAAGAGCGACCAAAATGATAAAGGGGATGGAACACCTCCCCTATGAGGAAAGACTAAAGAGATTAGGACTGTTCAACTTGGAGAAGATAGAGGTGTTTAAAATCATGAGAGGTCTAGAATGGGTAAATATGAATTGGTTATTTACTCTTTCGGATAATAGAAGGACTAGAGGGCACTCCATGAAGATAACATGTAGCACATTTAAAACTAATCAGAGAAAATGTTTCACTCAACGCACAATTAAACTGGGATTTGTTGCCAGGGGATGTGGTTAGTGCAGTTAGTGTAGCTGGGTTTGAAAAAGGTTTGGATAAATTCTTGGAGGAGAAGTCCATTACCAGCTGTTAATCAAGTTGACTTAGAAAATAGCCACTGCTATTAGTAGCATCAGTAGCATGGGATATACCGTATTTTTCGCTCCATAAAATGCACCTGACCATAAGGCGCACCTAGGATTCAGAGGGAGAAAATAATAAAAAAAAAAAATGGTGTGCTAAACCGGCTCCATTCCCGGGCGTCTGTGTGTTTTATGGAGCGTCAGTTTCCGGCATAGGGGTGTGCATACAATTTTGTTTCGACCCTGTTTTCGAGTCTGAGGAAGGTCATTTCGGTCCATTCCCCGGATCAGAAAACTTTTATCATGCTATTTCGTGGAAAAAAAAAAAAACCAACCCCCACCCTCGACTCCACCAAGACTTGCCAAAACTCCCTGGTGGTCCAGCGGGGGTCCCAGGAGCGATCTCCCACTCTTGGGCCGTCAACTGCCAGTAATCAAAATGGCACCGGTGGTCCTTTGCCCTTACTATATGATAGGGACTACTGGTGCCAATGGTTGACCCCTGTCACATGGTAGGAGCAATGGATGGCCAGTGCCATCTTAAAAAATGGTGCTGGTCCTCCGCTGGACCACGAGGGACTTTTGGCAAGTCTTGGGGGGGGGGGGGGGGGGCGGGGTCAAGAGGGTGAGGGGTTTGTAGTTAATTTTAAAAAAATTTATATTCTCTCCATAAGAAGCACATTTTCCCCCCACTTTTGGGGGGAAAAAAGTGTGTCTTATGGAGCAAAAAATACGGTACTTAGTTTTTGGGTACTTGCCAGGTACTTGTAACCTGGATTGGCTACTGTTGGAAACAGGATGCTGGGCTTGATGGACCCTTGGTCTGTCCCTGTATGGCATGTTCTTATGTTACCTAAGTGCCTAAATTTGGTTTCCAGAATATCTCTCCCACATTTTCGTATGTTGTTGGTGCCCACATGTACCATGACAGCCGGCTCCTCCCCAGCACTGTCTAAAATCCTATCTAGGTGACGCGTGAGGTCCACCACCTTCGCACCAGGTAGGCATCTTACCAGGCGATCCTCACGCCCACCAGCCACCCAGCTATCTACATTCCTAATAATGGAATCACTAACTATGACAGCTGACCTAACCTTTCCCTCCTGGGCTGTAGCCCTGGGAGACACATCCTCAGTGCGAGGACAAAACACCACCTGGAGAGCAGGTCCTTGCCACAGGATCATTTCCTGCTACACCAGGTTGATATCCTCTGATCATAAGACCTTCCTCCTCCAAGGCAGCACCAGGGTTGCCAGACTGGATTTGGGACTTTGCTACTATGTCCCTGAAGGTCTCGACTATATACCTCTCTGTCTGCCTCAGGTCTTCCAGGTCTGCCATTCTAGCCTCCAGAGATCGGACTTGTTCTCTGAGAGACAGGAGCTCTTTGCATCGGATGCACATGTACAATTTGTCACCAGCGGTTAAAAATCTTACATGTGACACTTGGGGGCGGATTTTAAAAGGGTCACGCACGTAAGGTAAGCACGTATCTCTTAAACCCCCCCCCCCCTCCCGCGCGTGCCCAAGTCCTGGGACGCATGAATGTCCCGGGGCTTGCAAAAATGGGCAGGGCTGTGGTCCGGGGGCGTGGTGGTGATCTGGGGGCGTGACCGAGTGCCCCGACACAGCGGCCTGTGTCGAGGCCTGTCGCGCTGGCAGACAGCCGGCAGGCGTAACTCAACAAAATAAAGTAGGGGGCGGATTTAGGTAGGGCTGGGGGGTGGGTTAGATAGGGGAAGGGAGGGAAAGGTGGGGGGAACAAAAATAAGTTCCTTCCAAGCCACTCCAATTTTGGAGCGGCCTTGGAGGGAACAGGGAAAGCCATCTGGCCTCCCCTAGGGCTTGGCTTGTGCAAGGCGCACGTGTGCACCCCCTTGCACGTGCCAACCCCGGATTTTATAACATGCGCGCGGCAGCGCACGCATGTTATAAAATCGGGTGTACATTTGTGTGCGCCGGCTAGCACGCACAAATGTACCCTCCGTGTGTAATTTTAAAAATCTGCCCCTTGGTGCAAAAGACCTCCTTCTTGCTGCTGGACTGCTGCCTTCATCTTAAATTTGTTCAGTTCCTAGTTGTTTTAGGTTGTTATGGGTGTAGGATTGTGTACAATTAGGGTCCTTTAAATATATTAGTGTATTCACTATGGGGCGGATTTTCAGAGCCCTGCTCGCCGGGAAGCCTATTTTACATAGGCCTACCGGCGCGCGCAGAGCCCCGGGACTCTCGTAAGTCCCGGGGTTCTCCGAGGGGGGCGTGTCAGGGGGCGGGCCCGGTCGTCGCAGCGTTTCGGGGGCGTGTCGGCAGTGTTTTGGGGGCGGGTACGGGGGCGTGGCTACGGCCCAGGGTGGTCCGGGGGTGTGGCCGCGCCCTCCGTACCCGCCCCCAGGTCGCGGCCCGGCGCGCAAGAGGCCCGCTGGCGCGCGGGGATTTACGCCTCCCTCTGGGAGGCGTAAATCCCCCGACAAAGGTAAGGGGGGGGTTTAGACAGGGCCGGGCGGGTGGGTAAGGGAGGGGAAGGTGAGGGGAGGGCAAAGGAAAGTTCCCTCCGAGGCCGCTCCGAAATCGGAGCGGCCTCGGAGGGAACGGGGGTAGGCTGAGCGGCTCGGCGCGCGCCGGCTATACAAAATCCATAGCCTTGCGTGCGCCGATCCAGGTTTTTAGCAGATACGCGCGGAGCCGCGCGTATCTACTAAAATCCAGCGTACTTTTGTTTGCGCCTGGAGCGCAAACAAAAGTAGGCTATTCGCGCTCCTTTTAAAATCCGCCCCTATATATCTAGTAGTGACCTACAAGGGAATGATTAAACTCTTGATAAGGTGTGGGGAATTTCTGAGTTTAAGTTAAAAGGCGAATTAAAAAAAATTTTTTTTTTTTAAGTGTGAAAGTGACACCTGCTTACAACTTAAAAGGATGAGCTAGGGGTAGGTGGGAGAGGGGTGGGAAATATAAACCCACAAACTTCTGTTTATTGCCTGACTTTCTGACTACCTATTTAAAACAAAACACACTAAATAATATACCCCAATAGTTTACTTCTCCCCAATACTTTTAAGTTTTAAAAATGTCTTCACGCAGTACTTACTGATTCTTTCCAGTCACCAGCCAGGTGATCCTCTCCTCTCAGTGCTCCCACTGGATTGTATGCTGTTTTCTATAATTCTTGATTTAAATTGTGTATGTTTTTATGTTCACCGCCTAGGCCTTCTTAGTGTTAGGCGGTTTATAATTCAATAAATGCAAATGTAAATGTAGTCATCTTTGCTTATCCAAGCTTAAAATCAATGCAGAAAAGTCTGTCTATATGTTTTACCAGAAACATCGTCACTTCTGATTTACCATCTCCTATTATGGCTGGTACACCCATACCACTCAGAAGCCCAGTCGCTTCTTTAGGTTTTCATCTTGATTCTTCATTACATTTTTCCCATCATGTTTCCTGTCTTGTTCAGTGATCTTATTTTTTCTTACATTTTATTAGATGTCTCAGACCTTTTTTGCTAATCATGATTTGAGAACTCTGACCCACTCACTCATACTCAGCAGGTTAGATTATTGTAATGCCATTCTTCATGGGCTCTTTTCTAACCTCGTACCCAGACATCAGACAGTTCAGAATACAGCAGAAAAATAATTTACTGCAGGAAAAAATATGATCATTGCTCATGAAACTTAACTGGTGTAATGCCTCTTACCTCCAAGCGCTTCCGGCATAGCATCCTGATCCATCTGCATTGATCTCTGCCTGTCCTGATCATTGCCTGGACCTCGCCTCTGCTCCTAGCTGCCTGCCCTCCCTCTCTGCCCTTCGCCTGTCTCAACCCTAGTGGGTCTATCCAAGGCCTCACTCTATGGGGGAGGTGGCCGGTACAAGAAGACACCTGACTACATTACCTCCTTCTGAGGGTGTTTATGCTCTCTCCTGCGGGTGCCTGATATGTGTTTCCACGGATCAAGTAGTATCAATCCTAAAGTGGCCCAAGGGTAAGGCTTACTCTTCCTTGGATGTTACAATTGACTTCCAGTTTCATTTTGGATTCACTTCAAAATTGGCTGCTTAACCGTCAAAGCTTTTTGGTGGGCTACTCCCTTATATCTATCTAATCTTCTCATTCCCTTATCAGGTGATTAGATTTGAACACATTTGGGAAAATTGTTTTTTCTTTTGAGGCCCCTTTGGAGCTCCCTTCTAACATGGCACCTGGAGACAGATTAATTTAGGAAATTCCTAAAAAAGCTTTTCTTTTTACACAAGCTTTTCCAGACTAGCTTATGCTGTTAGTCTATCAAATGACATTTATTGAATGCATCTGTTCAAATATTAATTTTTGAAGATTGCTTTTGTGTGATTTTTTGTGTTAACCTTGTTTTTCTTAGAATTTGATATTCATTTTTTTTCTCCTTTGTTTTCTAAATACTCTTAATATTTTCCTATTATAAAATTACTTTGTGTTTGTTATCCTTTTCTTTAGTTTTATCCATGTGCTTTTTATGAATTTTGCTGTTGTTTTCATGTTTTTGATGTTTTTATTTGTACATTGATTGGATATACACTTGTCAAAATGTGATTAGTCAAAATTAATAAATCAAATAAAATTGGATCTTTTGGGATGCACTAAAATCTTTTGGGATGCACTAACTTCCCTGTTTTGTTAGTATCCTTTGAAGATTCCTCCCTTTGAACTATGTGCTGATGAGCAACTGTTGGCTTTCCCCTATGTTCTAGTTTAAAAGCTGTGTCTCCTTTTTAAACATTAGCGTCAGCAGCTTGGTTCCATCCTGGTTAAGGTGGAGTCTTTCCTTTTGGAATACGCTTCCCCTTTCCCAAAAAGGTGCCCAGTCTGGGCATAGTATTAGTTTTTGTACTGTTTGTAACTTATTGTGTTTTTATTATGTATGTAATTCTTGTTACCCACTAAGATCTGTGGATTATCAGTCTACAAATGTGTAAAATAAATAATCTAAAGACTTCTTCCCTGCAGCATCATCTTATCCACACATTGAGACTCCAGACCTCTGCCTGCCTCAGGGGTCCTGCACGTGGAAAGGGGAGCATTTCCAGGAATGCTACTCTGGAGGTTCTGGATTTTACTTTCTACCTAAAAGTTTAAATTTGGCTTCCAGAGCATCCCTCACACACCTTCCTGTGGAATTGGAACCCACATGAACCATGACAGCCAGCTCCTCCCTAGCACTATAGAAATCTTATCTAGGTGATGTATGTAATATTATGCACTGACTTTCTGAGGCACCTCTTTCTGCTGTATTCCTGAACACTAGTTATAGACAAAGAAAGTAGAGGAACCTGACTATGTGCTGGAATGCAATGAGCCAACACCTCAGACCCATTAGCTGATTGGTCTAATATATACTCAAATCAAATGTACTGCAATTATCTAAAAACAACACTCTGAATATGCTCTGATTGGTCAGTATGATGGGCATATAATGTTATGCACACTGCTGTAAAAGTTGAGTGACTAGGTGTTAATGCGATTATGTAGACCTGTGTTACTCCCTGGAACAAATTATTTCCTCATGCTTTGTTCCGGTCCCTGTCCCTTTGTCTCTGTCTTTCTCTAATAAAGTTCAGTTTCAGATTACACACTGCTGCAGTAGTTTCTCTAGAATCAACATTTTGGTAGCCGAGGATGGCTTTTCGCCTGCAGCTGTAATTTGAATCTCCCTGACTGATCAGACCAGACAACAGAACTCTTCACGGCACTTCAGGCTCGGGCTGATAAGGGCGGTCCTGACGCCCTTAGCCCGAGCCCTGACTCGCAAACTGCTGTAAATAAGTTACTATGTATAGAATTCAGAATGTAAGTAAGTTACTATGTATAACCCTCTCTTAGTTATCACACCTCCGCAGCCCTTCTGCTGTAACTACCTCTTCCTGTAAATACCTCTACCATATCTATGGCTACGTTCCTCTACTTTCACAGCTGCTATCCCTTCCTCCCCTTTCCTCTCCCCCCCACACCCGCCCCTATTTTCTAGCCTGCTCCCACACCCGCGCCCTGTTTTTTGTAACTTTTCTCCTTTCGCAAGTTTTACTGTAAACCGGCGCGATGTGCCCGCACGAACACCGGTATATTAAAAGCTGTTAAATAAATAAATAAATAAAAATATCGCCGGCACTCGGACTGGAACGTCTCAGGGACATCGTCTCGAGGGAAGTTGCCAAGACTCGGACAGACAGTTCGGCTGGGACTTAAGCACGAGTATAACTGTTAAATCTTTGGGTTGGTTCCCTCGAAGGGGAGGGCGCCACTACAGAAGGTAAGATGCCAGGGGTTAGCTTCACTGTTTTTTGTTTTTGTTTAAGCTGGCTGTCTCAGTCACATTGCTTGAAGCCCCACAGTCGCCGTTCACTGCAATGGAGTTAAACACCAGAAGTACAGCTCGGTGTGATATTCGTCCAGGTAAGAACATACTCTCCTTCTTATAAGGGAGAGTTATTAAATTTTATTATATTTACCCATTGGTAAATTGTTATTATGTCTAAATTCTGGTCAGGACAGTCAGGAGGTATGAAAGATGCTGTAGAGGTCAATTCAGCAAGTCCGTTAGAATGTGTTATCTCTTTGCACAAGCCAGATGAGAAGTTAATTTGCCTCTGGTTTGTTATGACTCGAGTATATTTAGAAAAGGAGCTCGAGTCTAATCAGTCATGCCTCCATTCACTGTTGTAAGTGACCCCACACTCCCTAGTCCCAAACCCCCAGACGCCCCGAAACCCAAGTCTAGTCCCCCTCTGTCCCCACCCATTTTTAACTCTGAACTGATTGAGCGTGTGGCTCACCGTCATTCCTGTATCACTCCAGAGGAAACCCCAAACTCAAAGAACACCCTAGATACAGAAGTGAAAACAGATGGAGTGTTTATGGCCGCCAAAGCCATTCATGCTCCAGCAGATAATGTTGCAAGAGGGGTCCCTCTGCCCGCTTCGCTTCCTCTTTCACCAACTCCTGAGCAATAAACCCCCCCCCCCCCCCCAAAAGCCCCAATCCGTTGCATGGCTGGACACTTACTTTAAGCCCACAAATGAGAGTCTATTCCCTGGAAGGATCCCTGACCACAAATGACTTTAATACAGCCTTTAGAGCCATAAGCAATAACCCTGGCATTTCGTTGTTACAGCATTAACCCCGAAAGCAGTGGAACTTGGGCAAGCCACTATGTAAACTTACATTAAAGATATTTGTATTGGCTTGTTATCCTGTAAGAGCCTCCTTCCCTTTCCCCCTTCTTTCTGTGATACCCCCAGTTCCTAGGTTTTTAAAAACCCCCAGAATTTGTTTATCCTGCAGTACCGTTTTTTTTCTCTTATCTTTTTCTCACATCTTAATTATGGTGATCACCATGCGCTAGCGTTCTTTAATCTTCTTTGTTGCTTCTTCTATATTTTGCTTTTAGTAAACATTTCCAGAGATGGATGGCAAATCGCAGGCATTGTTTTGTGTGACTTGTTTTGTTTGAAGTTCTTGACAAAAGCATTTCCTGGTGTTAATGCTTAAAAACTCTAATGACACTGGTAGTTAAGGGGTTAATTGAACAGAATCTTAGAAAAAAAAAGGGAGAAGAGAAAGGAGGGGTTGAATCAGTGTGTGGGCTTCCTTCAGTGCAGCCGAATGGACAGAAAGAAAAAGAGAAAAACAAATTAGGTATTGTTTGCTTAAATAAACAGAGCATTCCTATTGAAAGCGTGCGTATATGAATAAAGATGGCAGTTTGGCATGGTTATGCTAATTAGATTGTTTTGAAAGTACAAAGAGACATTGAAAAAGTTATGTTTCTTTAACGTGCAATTATTGGTGGAGGTTGGTACACAGCGTTCACTAATCATTACATTTCAGGAAACCTCACAAGCTTTTTCTTGCAAATCCTAATTGATTGGTATTTCACATTGAATTTCAGCTCAGAGTGCTGCTGACCAAATTCATTCTCAAAGGTTAAAACCTAAAAATTGGTATTATTCCACAAAGTGGCTTGTGGTAGTGCCTCCTAGTGGATGCATGCTATCACTCTTTTATTACTTTTTTGTATGCTAGCTTTTATTTTTCAGGTCAACGGCCTTCCTGTCATGAAAGAATTAAGGCCGATATTTTATTTTTCTAAGTTTTTCAGTTTTATTTTTTTTTCCATTTTTAAACAGAATTCTGGTTTTTGTTTTTCTGGTATTTCCCAGGCACTTTTCAATCACCTTTTTGGTTTACTTTTATTTTTGTTTTCATTTTTGAGCTCAAAATATGTGTTAACTGTTGTCTGTCTTGATGTTAAGACATCTTATGAATATTTGTGAAATAAATGGATATGTATCGGTCTTGTGAAACATATGTTCTATGTATTGTCTGCCGTACCTGAGTTGTCTGGGGTTCTGTTAATTACATTTGACTTCTGCTGCATCAATTTGAATTTGTGTTACTCCATTACACACACATGTTCCATAAACACACATTTTTAACTTAGGCCTTGATTAGCGAAAGATTAATACAACCTACTGAATAAAATGAATATTCCATTGATTGTCAGAATTCAGAGCTCGTTTTGGCGAGCCAGCCCAACGTTATTTCATTATATGACATGAGTTATCTACTCATTTGGCCTGATTTTTTCTTTGTTTTATGTTTCGTTATTCTTTACCCTGATGTAGTTTTCTTGATCATATGAATCAATGTACCTTGATCTACCATGCGATAATTGATTGTTATATGTATCTAGTTGTTATGCCTTTTTGCAAGTGCCATGATTTAGATTTCCTAAATCAATGATATAATTTTAGGTCATGCAATTTTTACAATTGTAGAAATTCCCAGTCCTAAAATTTCTATTATGTGATTGCTTGAAATGTTCTTCTATCTCTATCTATAAGCTAGTTTGTTTACATTTGGGATTCCAGAGGGGAATATATAGTTTTTTCCTTATTTCTGTTTTTTTATTCTACTACATTTCTTCCTTTTCCTGTGCAAAGACTCACACTGATGGTTTAGCAACCCTGCGAAGTACATTATTTTATTTTAGACTACATAGCATGCTAAAGCCTTTCTCACAGAGTCAGCTGTCACTTGTTTCTATGATTATCCCCAATTACACTCAGACACACCATCGATCTAAGATGGGTATTAGCCCTGCTTCCCCAGAAGCACCCGAAGACGAAGCAGTACAACTAGCCCTCAACTACATTAACAGCATATACCCCTTGACCAAAACTTGTTTAGTTGCCTTCCCATCCACAGGTGGGTCACCTCTTAGACAGGTGACTGCCACAGTTGAATTAGGAATGTCCATACAGCGATTGCTTTCACTGCTATATGTTGTTGTCATTGAACTAAATAGCGCCGTCAATACCCTCCAGGACCAGCATGATGTATTGGACTTTTGCTATGCTTTTGCCTACCATGCATATGCCTCTGCCTTTGATGATTTGGATCTTCTATCGCTGCAGCCATGCCCAGGATGCCCGGACTGAAAATTATGGTCAACTCTACATCTGCAGTGCAAGATCAAGTAACTACTATCCGTCAGCGCTTAATGATGGACATGCATGAGTTTCCCCATGAATCAGAATGGTGGGGAAAAACAGGGGGCTTAACCGAGGACGGGTAAGATTTCTTCACCTAAGGCTAGCTTAGGATGTAAGGGACAACCTAAGACAGGCACCCACGGCCCCGCCCATACGTGAAGGGCTTCTAGGCATAACCCTTCAAGAGGGGGATGTATGTAGTATTATGCACTGACTTTCTGAGGCACCTCTTTCTGCTGTATTCCTGAATACTAGTTATAGACAAAGAAAGCAGAGGATCCTGACTACGTGCTGGAATGCAATGAGCCAACACCCCAGACCCATTAGCTGATTGGTCTAATACATACTCAAATCAAATGGACCACACTTATCTAAAAACAACACTCTGAATATGCTCTGATTGGTCAGTATGAAGGGTATATAATGTTATGCACACTGCTGTAAAAGTTGAGTGACTAGGTGTTAATACGATTGTGTAGACCTGTGTTACTCCCCGGAACAAATTATTTCCTCATCCTTTGTTCCGGTCCCTGTCCCTGTCCCTTTGTCTCTGTCTTTCTCTAATAAAGTTTGGTTTCAGATTACACACTGCTGCAGTAGTTTCCCTAGAATCAACAGTGAACTATGAGATCCGCCACCTTTGCACCAGGCAGGTGAGTTACCAAGAGATCCCCATGGTCACCAGCCACCCAGCTATCTACATGCCTAATGAGCGAATCACCAATTATGATGATGGTCCTAAGGCTTCTCTCTTGGGCACAAGTGCTTGATGCAAGAGGATACTGCATTGCCTTGAGAGCAGGTTGCAGATACAGGATCACTTCCTGCTACACCAAGGTGGTTCTAATTCCAGGTACCCTTGCTTCTCCAAGGCAGCATAGGGGCTGCTAGACTGGAGTTTGGACTTTACTACTCTATTCCTGTATGAATATATTCATACTCCTCTATGAACCTCTCTGGCTGCTCCAGCTCCTCCAGGTCTGCCACTCTAGCATCCAGAAATTGGACTTGTTCTTAGAAAGCCAAATGCTCTTTGTACTAAGTGCACACATATAACCTTTCACCAACTACTAGGTAATCATACATGTGCTACTCACTGCAAAAGACAGGATATCCTCCATCTCACAGCTAAACTGCTGTTTGTATTCTAATATTGTTGTTGAGTTGTTAGATATTATATTTAAAGTTGTTTAGGGAGTAGTCATCTACCTTATAAATGGCCTGTGACCGACGGCCCGCAAATGCGCAGTAGAGACCAGCTCTACCGCGCATGTGCGGGCGAGCACGTCGCTCTGAGGCAGCTTCAGAAAGAAAAAAAAATGGCGGCGTCGGCGGTACCGGCAGCGGGCGGCGACGGCGGTAGCGAGCGGCGGCGGTACCGGCAGCGGGCGGCGACGGCGGTAGCGGCGACGGCGGTAGCGGGCGGTAGCGAGGGAGGGAGAAGAGAGAGAGAGGGAGGGACGGACTGAGTGGGAGGGAGGGACGGAGAGAGAGAGTGGGAGGGAGTGACTGAGTGAGAGGGAGGGACTGAGTGAGAGGGAGGGAGTGGGACTGAGTGAGAGGGAGAGGGGGGACTGAGGGAGGGAGGGGGACTGGGAGAGAGAGGGAGGGAGTGGGACTGAGGGAGAGTGAGTGGGACTGGAGTGAGTGAGAGGGAGGGGGGAGGGAGTGAGTGAGAGTGAGGGGGAGGGACTGAGGGAGGGAGTGGGACTGAGGGAGAGAGAGGGAGGGAGGGAGTGGGACTGAGGGAGTGGGGACTGAGTGAGAGTGAGTGGGACTGAGTGAGTGAGAGGGAGGGAGAGAGGGGGGAGGGAGTGAGTGAGTGAGACTGAGTGGGAGGGAGGGACTGAGTGATAGGAGAGGGAGGGTGGGGAGGAGTGGGTGAGGGAGGGGGTGGTGAAGAGTGAGGGGAGAGAGAAAGAGGGGGAGGTGAGAGACAGAGGGATGTAGCCCGTTTTAACGGGCTTAACGGCTTGTTCAAATATATTTTGTGTATTTTATGTTGATTAGTCAGTGATTTGCAAGGGAACTACAGTTAATCTATTCATTAGATCAAGGTTACTTCTTTATCTAAATCCTTTAATTCTTGAGAAAAATGTCCTCTCTCTTAATTCTCTAGAAATCAAAGAATGTACCTGGGTGGGAGATGGGAGTGGGATGGAGGCAACAAACACAGAGGGAAATTTAAATCTAGGGCTTTATTTTAAGTGTACAAACACAGAGGAAAATTAAAGTCTAGGGCGACACTTTATGTTCAAGAAATATTTTTTAATGTGAGTTTACCTCTTTTGAGCCTCATATGATTTTGTATTTTAGACCTTCCTTTCCACTACAAAATGTTTGCTTTTTGTGCAATATTTATACTCTTGAGATATTTAAATGTCTGTCTGTATTATATACCTCATCCCTTGGCTCCAGGGATGTATATGTTAGGTTCTTGTCTCATTTCATAGGGCTTTATTGCAGGTTCTGTATCATTTAGGTAGTCCTTTTCATTACCTCTATTCTTTTGGAAGTACGGTCTCCAGAACTGGATATAATACTCAAGGTAAGGTCTCAGCAATAACTTGTACAGAGGCATTATCACCTCCTTTTTTCTATTGGTTATTCCTCTCCCTATGTATTCTGGTATTGTACTGGCTCTGGCCACTCCCTTGTTGCACAGTTTTACAACCTGACGGAACAAAGGATACGATAACCTTATGCTCCCTTTCCAGTTTGGTATATATCAGTATCTTACCCACTATTGTGTTCTGTTCCCCTTGAATTTCTGCATTCAAAATGTATATTAAGTATGAGAGAGGAGAAAAAAAGAAGAGTGCGAAGGTTTGCTGGGCAGACTGGATGGGCCGTTTGGTCTTCTTCTGCCGTCATTTCTATGTTTCTATATGTTTCTATATATCTAATTTTTTGTACTAAATCTTAGCTGCCAAGAACATGACTACTCAGAGTTGTCTTAGATCTCTCATTTTGTCTACTCTATCAGGAGTGTATACTCTATTGCAGATCTTATTATCACATCAATTCTACTAATCCTTCTGTAATACCACGTATGAAAATATTGAACAGAACCATTCACAGGACTGATCCCTGACACTTCACAGATGAAAAACATAAAAACAGGCACACCATTATAAATTTAGAATGAATAATGCATATTTCTTAGACCTTTCTGTTGCGTGTCCCAGCCGCATCCGCTCCGCGGATGGCCCTGCTCACCTTGCTCTCCCATCCACGAGCTCCAGGTTCTCCTCCGCAGCCTCAGCCAGTTTGCGGTGTCCCTGGCTCCCCTGCTCACAGTCTCCCGTCCAGTCCTCACGATGGGGCTCGGCGCCTCCATTGTGTTGGCGCCGCCCCTAGGCATGCGTGTGCGTGGACCGCCCAGCCTCTTAAAGGGCCAAGGGTGGCTCCCAGCTCCGCGGTGCGCCCTGATTGACGGCAGGATTTAAGGAAGTGGTCAGATACCACTTCCTTGCCTTGGCAATCAGATTGTACACTCCAGTGTCTGTAGTTTGCCTGTTCCAGTGTTTCCTGTTCCAGCGTCTCTCCTTTCCTGGTAGTACCTCTCTTACTGATCTCACGGTACTGACTTTTGCTTGCTCCTGACCTCATTTGTTTGCTGTCTGGATCCGACCTCTGCCTGTTCACCGACCACGTCTGATCACTGCCTGGAACTTGACCTTTGCCTGACCTGACTACTCCCGGACTGACTACAGGTACTGACCCCTGCTTCGGCTGACCATTCTGGACTGATACTCTGGCCTTGATCCTCGCTATCCTCTTCTGGCCTCCTGTGATTCCTGAACCTGCTTGCTTGAATATTGACCGCATACCCTTGTTCGTGGTGGGCACTCTCCTGCACTTTATCTCTGGGAGACCCTGCGAGTCCCACCTAAGACCAGGCGGCCCAGGTACCCAAGGACTCAACCTGCGGAAACTCCGGGTTGCTATTGGCGAAGCTCCAGCTAGCCTCTGTCTCCTCCTGTGCTCCGCCTCCTGGTGGCAGGCGCTCTCTGGGTCCGACCAGAGGGCCGTACCAACTCTGCATCAGGCCAAGGGTCCGCCTCCAGTGCAACACTTTCCTCTAACAATGAAATAAGAGAGGCTTTTATCTGAATAAAAACAGAGCACTGATTTCAGGCTTTGGTATTCTGCCATAAGTACCTTTCTAGATGTTTCTTCTGCTATGCAATAAGTTTTCACATGTTTACAAAATAAGCAATAAGTTAGTAAGAAAAATTGAATGTATGCCACACACAATTTTCAGTTGTGCTAATATACTGCAGGTGACATCTTTACAGATTCCTTCAAATAAAATCCATGCATGAAGACAAAGGCACCAAAACATTTACATCTTTTATTTGCTTTTTCTTTTTGAGGAAGTTTACAATTTTTTTTTAAATTTTTCTTTTCGTACATGAAGTCAACATAATTTTCTTCCTGGTTTATCTTTTATTAGAGAGATACTGTATCATGGTGAAATACAGGCATAGGAACGTAAGGTCACCGATTCATGTGGATGGCTTTATAATTTGTCTAAGAAGTTGTCCAAAGGTGGAATACCTTCCTTTAATCCTTTACGTTTGCGTGTCTCACTTACAACTTGGCAAGGACGGCTGGTGTTTTCAAAAGGATCCCCTGGTAAAATCTGCCAGTGATCAAAGACACACTGTGGGAAAGCCTGGCCACCAGTGTTAGACCTCAAATCAGCTGTGAAACCTAGAAATAGGCATAAAATGAAAATATCACTAAATGCATTGCTTGACTACCTTCTTAGCTGAACATGCTTGGAGCTTTAGTTTTAATTTTAAAACTATCCTATTGGTGCTCATGTATCCATTTCACTAAAACAAGCATCCTGGCATTCTACTCAGCATTCTCAGAGACAAGAAACCGAAATACCCTCATTCTCCAGGGATAGACACTACATAGCAGGCTGAGACAGTTTATTGTGGAAAACTGTATTGCTACTAGCCAGGATACACTTGTGGCTACATAAAATACTTTAGTTGAAGTCCCAAAACTTTCACAATAGTTTAATTCACTAGAAACATAGAAACATAGAAACATAGAAATGACGGCAGAAGAAGACCAAACGGCCCATCCAGTCTGCCCAGCAAGCTTCACATTTTTTTCTCATACTTATCTGTTTCTCTTAGCTCTTTGGTTCTATTTCTCTTCCACCCCCACCATTAATGTAGAGAGCAGTGATGGAGCTGCAACCAAGTGAAATATCAAGCTTGATTAGTTAGGGGTAGTAGGGGTAGTAACCGCCGCAATAAGCAAGCTACACCCATGTTTATTTGTTTTACCCAGACTGTGTTATTCAGCCCTTATTGGTTGTTTTTCTTCTCCCCTGCCGTTGAAGCAGGGAGCTATGCTGGATATGCATGTAGTATCAGTTTTTCTTCTCCCCTGCCGTTGAAGCAGAGAGCTATGCTGGATATGCGTGAAGTATCAGTTTTTCTTCTCCCCTGCGGTTGAAGCAGGATATGCATTGAAAGTGAAGTATCAGGCTTATTTGGTTTGGGGTAGTAACCGCCGTAACAAGCCAGCTACTCCCCGCTTTGTGAGTGCGAATCCTTTTTTCTTCTCCCCTGCCGTTGAAGCAGAGAGCTATGCTGGATATGCGTGAAGTATCAGTTTTTCTTCTCCCCTGCCATTGAAGCAGAGAGCTATGCTGGATATGCGTGAAGTATCAGTTTTTCTTCTCCCCTGCCGTTGAAGCAGAGAGCTATGCGTGAAGTATCAGTTTTTCTTCTCCCCTACCGTTGAAGCAGAGAGCTATGCTGGATATGCATTGAAAGTGAAGTATCAGGCTTATTTGGTTTGGGGTAGTAACCGCAGTAACAAGCCAGCTACTCCCCACTTTGTGAGTGCGAATCCTTTTTTCCACATTTCCTCTTGCTGTTGTAGCTTAGAGTGATGTTGGAGTCACAGTAACCATGTGTATGTTTATTGAATAAGGGTATTATCTCCAGGCAGTAGCCGTCATTCTGGCGAGCCACCCACTCTTTATTGACGGCCTCTTGATTTTATGGATCCACAGTGTTTATCCCACGCCCCTTTGAAGTCCTTCACAGTTCTGGTCTTCACCACTTCCTTTGGAAGGGCATTCCAGGCATCCACCACCCTCTCCGTGAAGAAATACTTCCTGACATTGGTTCTGAATCTTCCTCCCTGGAGCTTCAAATCGTGACCCCTGGTTCTGCTGATTTTTTTCTTATGGAAAAGGTTTGTCATTGTCATTGGATCATTAAAACCTTTCAAGTATCTGAAAGTCTGTATCATATCACCTCTGCTCCTCCTTTCCTCCAGGGTGTACATATTTAGATTCTTCAATCTCTCCTCATAAGTCATTTGATGAAGACCTTCCACCTTTTTGGTCACAACATTGGATTAAAAAAGGCAAATCCAATGTTGTGACCTTTTTGGTCACAACATTGGATTTGCCTTTTTTAATCAGTAATAAAATCTATCAGTACCAAGGAGTGAATCTAAACCTCAAATCAGTTGTTGCATGAAAGAAGATACTAAACAAATTATGCAACATTTATGCCCCATTTTGTTATACACATTTGTCATTTTTAAAGCAAGAACAAAAAAGATTTAAAGTGAAAATAATGCTGGTACTTTAAGAATATTACTGTAATGAACACTACAATCAGATTCTGATATCTTTATTGGCATGACAATTTATACATGTGCTGCCAAAGTAATACACAAGGGGATCAATTTTCAAAAGGTTTAACCAGTTAGTTTCAAGCAGTTGGCTGGTTAAACTTCCGCATTTTAAAATTTTTCCCACTGAGCATCCAAATGTAGCTGTTGCGGATCTGAAGGTGGACTCTTTGTCCGAGGTAGAGTTGATGCTACCTGAGAGAGTAAACCCTCCTAGGTCCCAACTGTCGGAAGGTGAGGTCGGATCAAATCAGTGGCTAACAGGTACTTCACCACTGGAGGCCCGTGGTCCCCCCAGGTTGAGCCCGTAGGGACCCAGGCCGCTTGGACTTAGGTGAGACCCCTGAACACAGTAGAAAGGTCCGAGTACAGTCCGAAGTTTAAGCCAGAAGAATGGTCGGAAGCCGGTCCAAAGGTCAAAGCCAGAAGAATGGTCGGAAGCCGGTCCAGGGGTCGGAGCCAGAAGAATGGTCGGAAGCCGGTCCAGGGGTCGGAGCCAGAAGAATTAATTAATTATTTATTTTGTTTTATATACCGACAACCGTTTGCACATCGTGTCGGTTTACAGATAACTTACAACCAGATAACAGATAACTTACAAACAGATAACTTACAGCCAGAATCCGTCCAACAAGGAGAGAAGCAGAAGCTGGGAACAGAAGGACGGGAACAGGACTGAGGAGAACAGGCAGCGGAGCACAGGAATGGAGCAGGAACAGGAACACAAGCTCAAGAAACACAGGACCAGGAGCCAAGAAACCAAGGCAAGGTCTGAGGAGCAGAACTTGCCTTAAATAGAGGAAACCAGGAGGAGTCCCAGGGAGGGGCTACGACAATTTCCTGTCATGGCCCCTTTAAATGAATAAGGAAGAGCTCACGGCTCTAGCAGGCCCAGCAGGAGAGGAGCCGACAGAAGGAGGAAGGCCAGGCAGAGATGCTGTCAGCTCAGCGGTGGAAGGGACGGCCGCGGGAGTGACCCCAGCGATGGCTGCCACTGTCAGTGTCCCGGAAGCGGCCTGACCACACCGGTGAGTAGTTGGCCCTGGTTGTGGTCCGCCACAGCCAGCGGGCATAACAGTAACTGCATAGTCAAATAGCTGGGCATTCACAGGGCAGGCTTATGACAGCCAGTTAGCACTTATTTTCAGCATTAACTGGCTAAAGGGTAGATTTTAAAAAGGCCATGCATGTGCCAATACATGTGTGCATCTTGCTGTGACAAAAATATTTGCTATTTTATAACCTATGGGTGTAGGTTATAAAATATTCTTCATGTGAGCAGCAATACACACATATCTTATGTGTGCCACTTTGTATTGGCTCTGTGTTAGGTGCAGGAGTCCAGTGAACATCAGGGAGGGAGAGAGAGAGAGAGAGAGAGACAACCTCTTTAAAGGGTTCATTCTGATACTCTCTATATGGACTATTTGTAAGTGGCACTTTGATTCGGAGTGAGTTTTTGGGAGGTAGGTCGGGGTAAGGGGGTGTGTGCTACAGACACATTCAGAGGTATCCATTGTAAAACTGACATTATTAAAGAATTTTTGACCTTATAAGTGATGAAAATTCTAAAAAGAGGAGTTGATTTGTACACTGCAGACTCTGCTAGCTCCATTATACAAATCAACACCTTTTCATCACTTATAAGGTCAAAAATTATTTTATTTATTTATTTATTTGATGAGTTTTATATACCGTTATTCAGTAAAGCCATTATAACGGTTTACAGAGTGAACATTTTTCTTAGCAGTTTTGAAACATTATAACAATGTGTGCATTTACAGAAATAAACATATCAAGTCCAGTCGGTAATATAAGGTTGGGTGAGGAGGGTAAGCATGTTTAGTTGGAGATTATAGCTGAGAGTTCATTTGAGAGTTGGTATGGTCAGATGAATGAAGGTCCGTGTAGAATTTGCGAAACAATAGGGGTAGATTTTAAATACTTGTGCGATTGCGTACTTTTGTTCGCGCACCAGGTGCGAACAAAAGTACGCTGGATTTTATAAGATACGTGCGTAGCTTATAAAATCCAGGGTCGGCGCGCGCAAGGGGGTGCACATTTGTGCAACCTGCGCGCACCGAGCCCAGCGCGAGCTGCCTGTTCCCTCCGAGGCCGCTCCGATTTCGGAGCGGCCTCGGAGGGAACTTTCCTTCGCCTCCCCCCACCTAACCCCCCCCCCTACTTTTGTCGGCAAAGTTACGCCTGCTTTCAGCAGGCGTAACTTTGCGCACGTTGGCCGGCAGCCCCGCTCCATCCTCCGGTCCCGGGGGCTGGTCCGGAGGCCACGCCCCCGGGCCCGCCCCGAAATGCCGTGTCGTTTCGGGAACGCCGTCGGACACGCCCCCTCCCGCCCCTTTTCGAAAGCCCCGGGACTTACGCGCGTCCCGGGGCTTTATGTGCGCCGGTGGCCTATGCAAAATAGGCGCGCCGGCGCGCGCGGGCCTTTTAAAATCTGCCCCATAGTGTTTTTAGGTCTTTTTTGAAAGTTTTTATGTTGTGCTGGGTTCTCAGGTCTTCAGGTAGTGTGTTCCAAAGTTTGGGGGAGGCGATGGAGAAGGCTCTCTCTCTTGTTGTTGCCAGATGTGCATCTTTGATGGTGGGGATGTTTAAGTAACTTGAGTTATTGGAGCGTAAGTTTCTTGAGGGGTTTTGAGGAGTTACGTTAAGGGTGTTTAGACCTTGATGATCATTGTTTAGAATTTTGTGAATGATGGTCATTGATTTATAGGCAATACGTGCAGTAATAGGGAGCCAGTGAAGTGAGGTCAATATGGGCGTTATATGGATGCATATCCAGCATAGCTCTCTGCTTCAACGGCAGGGGGGATGAAGAAAAGTGGATCTATATACAGACAACAACCAACAAGGACTGAATTATTTAGTCTGGGTAAACAAATAAGCATGGGTGTAGCTTGCTTATTGCAGCGGTTACTACCCCTAACTAATTAAGTTAGATATTTCACTTAGATGCATTTCCAACACTGCTCTCTCATTAATGGTGGGGGTGGAAGGGAAATAGAACCAAACGGTTACTAAGAGCCAAGAGTAACAGATAAGTATGAGGAAAAAAAAGTGCAAAACTTGCTGGGCAGACTGGATGGGCCATTTGGTGGTCTTCTGCCGTCATTTCTACGTTTCTATGTTTCTATCTCTTCTCCAAGCTGAACAGCCTTAACCTCTTTAGTCCTTCCTCATAGGGGAGCTGTTCTATCCCCTTAATCATTTTGGTTGCCCTTCTCTGTATCTTCTCCATTGCAACTATATCTTTCTTCAGATGCGGGGACCAGAATTGTACACAGTACAATGGAGCGATACAGAGGCATTATGTCATTTTCTGTTTTATTCACCATTTCCTTCCTAATAATTCCTAACATTCTGTTTGCTTTTTTGACTGCCGCAGAACACTGAGCTGACGATCTCAATGTATTATCCACTATTATGCCTAGATCTCTTTCCTGGGTGGTAGCTCCTAATATGGAACCTAACATATGTAACTACAGCATGGGTTATTTTTCCCTATATGCATCATCTTGCACTTATCCACATTAAATTTCATCTGCCATTTGGATGCCCAATTTTTCAGTCTCACAATGTCCTCCTGCAATTTATCACAATCTGCTTGTGATTCAACTACTCTGAATAATTTTGTATCATCTGCAAGTTTGATTACCTCACTCGTCGTATTCCTTTCCAGATCATTTATAAATATATTGAAAAGTAAGGGTCCCAGTACAGATCCCTGAGGCACTCTACTGCCCACCTCCCTCCACTGAGAAAATTGTTCATTTAATCCTACTCTCTGTTTCCTGTCTTTTAACCAGTTTGTAATCCACAAAATGACATTGCTACCTATCCAATGACTTTTTTTTACTTTTCTTAGAAGCCTCTCATGAAGAACTTTGTCAAGTGCCTTCTGAAAATCCAAATACACTATATCTATTGGTTCACCTTCATCTACATGTTTATTAACCCCTTCAAAAAACTGAAGCAGATTTGTGAGGCAAGACTTGCCTTGGGTAAAGCCATGCTGACTTTTTTCCATTAAACCATGTCTTTCTATATGTTCTGTGATTTTTGATCTTTAGAACACTTTCCACTATTTTTCCAGGCACTGAAGTCAGGCTAACTGTTCTGTAGTTTCCCGGATTGCCCCTGGAGCCCTTTTTAAATATTGGGGTTACATTAGCCACCCTCCAGTCTTCAGGTACAATGGATGATTTTAATGATAGGTTACACATTTTTAAATCTGAAATTTCATTTGAGTTCCTTCAGAACCCTAGGGTGCATACTAGGGATGTGAATCGTTTTTTGACGATTTAAAATATCGTCCGATATATTTTAAATCGTCAAAAATCGTTAGGGCCACGATACAATACCAATTCCCCCGATTTATCGTCAAAAAATCGTAAATCGGGGGAAGGGGGAGGGCAGGAAAACCTGCACACTAAAACCCCCTAAAACCCACCCCCGACCCTTTAAATTAAATCCCCCACCCTCCCGAACCCCCCCCCCCCCAAATGCCTTAAATTACCCTGGGGTCCAGCGGCGGTCCATAGCTAAATCGGGGGAAGGGGGAGGGCAGGAAAACCGGCACACTAAATCCCCCTAAGACCCACCCCCAACCCTTTAAATTAAATCCCCCCCCCCCCCAAATGCCTTAAAGTACCCTGGGGTCCAGCGGCGGTCCGAAACGGGCCGAAAACCGGCACACTAAATCCCCCTAAAACCCACCCCCGACCCTTTAAATTAAATCCCCCCCCTCCCGAACCCCCCCAAATGCCTTAAAGTACCCTGGGGTCCAGCGGCGGTCCGAAACGGGCTCCTGCTGTTGAAGCGTGTTGTCTTCAGCCGGCGCCATTTTGCAAAATGGCCGCCGCAAAATGGCGGCAGCCATAGACCAACACGATTCGACCGCAGGAGGTCGCTTCCGGACCCCCGCTGGACTTTTGGCAAGTCTTGTGGGGGTCAGGAGGCCCCCCCAAGCTGGCCAAAAGTCTCTGGGGGTCCAGCGGGCGTCCGGGAGCGATCTCCTGCCGCGAATCGTTTTCCGTACGGATAATGGCGCCGGCCATACGCGTATGGCCGGCGCCATTTTCCGTACGGAAAATGGCGCCGGCAGGAGATCGACTGCAGGGGGTTGTTCAGCGGAGGTCCGGAACCCTCGCTGAACGACCTCCTGCAGTCGATCTCCTGCCGGCGCCATTTTCTGTACGGAAAATGGCGCCGGCCATACGCGTATGGCCGGCGCCATTATCCGTACGGAAAACAATTCGCGGCAGGAGATCGCTCCCGGACGCCCGCTGGACCCCCAGAGACTTTTGGCCAGCTTGGGGGGGCCTCCTGACCCCCACAAGACTTGCCAAAAGTCCAGCAGGGGTCCGGAAGCGACCTCCTGCAGTCGAATCGTGTTGGTCTATGGCCGCCGCCATTTTGCGGCGGCCATTTTGCAAAATGGCACCGGCTGAAGACAACACGCTTCAACAGCAGGAGCCCGTTTCGGACCGCCGCTGGACCCCAGGGTACTTTAAGGCATTTGGGGGGGTTCGGGAGGGGGGGGGATTTAATTTAAAGGGTCGGGGGTGGGTTTTAGGGGGATTTAGTGTGCCGGTTTTCCTGCCCTCCCCCTTCCCCCGATTTAGCTATGGACCGCCGCTGGATCCCAGGGTAATTTAAGGCATTTGGGGGTGGGGGATTTAATTTAAAGGGTCGGGGGTGGGTTTTAGGGGGTTTTAGTGTGCCGGTTCACGATTTTAACGATTTTCACGATATTCTAAACACCCAAACGGCAACGATACGATTCCCTCCCCCTCCCAGCCGAAATCGATCGTTAAGACGATCGAGGACACGATTCACATCTCTAGTGCATACCATCCAGTCCAGGTGATTTACTACTCTTCAGTTTGTCAATCAGACCTACCACATCTTCTAGGTTCACCGTGATTTGGTTCAGTCCATCTGAATCATTACCCATGAAAACCTTCTCTGGAATGGGTATCTCCCCAACATCCTCTTCAGTAAACACCGAAGCAAAGAAATAATTTAATCTTTCCGCGACGGCCTTAATTTCTCTAAGTGCCCCTTTAACCCCTCAATCATCTAACGGTCAATGACTTCCCCGCAGGCTTTTTGCTTCGGATATATTTAAAAGAGATTTTACTGTGAGTTTTGCCTCTATGGCCAACTTCTTTTCAAATTCTCTCTTAGCCTGTCTTATCAGTGTCTTACATTTAACTTGCCAACGCTTTTGCTTTATCCTATTTTCTTCTGTTGGATACTTCTTCCAATTTTGAATGAAGATCTTTTGGCTGAAATAGCCTCTTTCACCTCACCTTTTTAACCATGCCAGTAATCGAGAAGGGTTGCTAGGAATAGCTCCTTTGGCCCCTTCCCCACCAGGCCTCTGTTTAACACAGAAAACCTAGTGTAAACACACAAAAGATTCTAGGGAAAAAGTAACTTGGAAGAGAAGAAAGGATGACTGGAGGGGCTCCTGATTTAACTTCCCTTCTCAGAATAACGCCAAAGGTCCACCTTGACCAAGAATAGGAAAAATAGAAAGCCCAGAGGATGGGAATGGGCCACAGGAAAAATTCAAAATAGCGTCTATTCTCTTCACTGAGCAGCCCTCAGCTGAGGTTGGGGGGGGGGGGGGGGGGGCTGAAAAACCTATCCTGGCTTGTTCCTCTGACACCATGACAAATTTGCTGCTGTCTACAGGAGGCTCAGATAAATTCTTTGCCTCCTCTCCCACCAAGGACTCTGAATCCCCATCACATGTAGGTTAAAAGGAGCCAGTTGTACTGCACGTGTCGGCTCCCACAGTCCCCATACTAGTAACCCTTCTCAGACATTACTATTTTTCCATGGGACCCCCGTGCATTCCAGCCATAAAGAAAAATACATTTATGGCCTGGGCTATTGGAAGAGAGCTCGTAGAATGGCCCGAGGCAGGGTGCCAGGCTCTGACCCACCCCTCCTCCCCATGATCAAACCTGCATGATGCACTTTGGGACAGTTGCCAGCACACTCATCCTAACCTGCTACCAGCCTGAGGATTGTAACCAAACTTCTCCTCTCTCCACTGACTTTTTTTTTTTTTTTCAAATAAGCTATCACAACAAAAAGAGTATGGAGAGGGAGCGGAAAAGGGCTGGGTCTGAAAGGGAGAAACCCCTGTAGGAGAGGGGTGGCCAGAACCCCTTTGTAGCTCACACACCACCCCAAGCTCAACCAGGCCTTGCTGGGATCCTGGGAGCTGGCCAACAGGACTTATGCAACCAGGAGCAGGACCTGGGAGCCTGGTCTAGTCTGCTCAAAACATAATAACATAGTAATGGCAGCAGAAAAAGACCAAATGCCCATCCAGTCTGCTCAGCAAAGGGAAAAGCCAGAAAACTGCTGCCTCAGGAGCCAAAACCCTGCTCAACAAGGGAAAGCAGCCAGAGCAGAACTAAAATACACTCTGTTAGGGAAAGCTGCAGACCAACACCTGGGAGCTGCAATCCTGCTGCACCAGTCCAGAACTGCTACTATCTATGGGAGACAGAGAAATACTGGTAATTTTTTTGCTGGGACTACCACAATCTACACTTCGACCGCTTCAGGTACTACAAAATGCAGCCGCACGGGTACTCGCTAACTGTAACAGACGTGAACATATCACTCCTATTCTGATTAGTCTACATTGGTTACCCATCACACAGAGAATTCTATACAAAGTTTGCTGCATTATTCATAAAACGATTTATAGTTATAAGTCTGATTGGTTAAATTTCTCCATCCGCATGCACACACCTCATCGTTCCTTAAGATCCGCTAATAAAGGACTTCTTTCGGTTCCATCATTAAACACTGCACATCTTGATTTAGTTCGTGATAGAGTTATTTCAATAGCAGGCCCGAATACATGGAACACTCTACCATCTGAGCTGCGGCTTGAAACTGAATTTAAGAAATTTAAGAAAGGTTTAAAGACCTGGCTCTTTGAGCAAGCTTTTACATCTAGAGCTTGAACCATATTTGTTATGTAATATAGATATGAAGTTTTGATTTAGATTTGTTTTAGGTAGCTATTTATAAATGTTGATTTTATTGTATTTTATTATACTATGGATAACACAATTATTTTAGATATAATCTCTCTGTACACCGTTGTGATGTAACTATGAACAATGGTATATAAAATCTATTAAATAAATAAATAATTGCCTGGGCTGCACCAACCTATGTATTGATGATAATTTCACTAAAATGTTTGTAGTTCTCTGATTTTATCTGCTGAACTGCTCTAGCAGCAAAAGGAAGGTTTTATTTTGCTTACAATTGGTTCAGAAAACTGCGATGAGATTTGTATGTGGCATTAAAATGACTGAGTGTTTCCCTAATGGTCAGGCAACCTCACTGGCTTCTGGTTCATTACCACTGGCAGTTTAAAATGGCAGTTATTTGCTTTAAAGTTCTTCTTGGTATGGCACCTTCTTATTTGAGTTTAAAAATTGTTCATTATTCTCCAGCTGGAACATTAAGATTGTCTCAAATGGATTTACTTTGTGTCCCTGGTTTCCAAGAAATTATGCTCGTAAGGAATTATGTTTGAATGTTTTCTGTGGCTGCCTCTAAATTTTGGAATTCTCTTATAGTATATCTCAGAAATATTAATGATCTCTGCATTTTTTGCAAGTCAAAAATAGTTGTTTTCTAGTGTCCTTCAGTAGATTATTTGGTTAGATTATAGTAAATCTCAGTTGTTTCATTATTTTATTTACTATTTACTTTATAATTTTATGCTGATTTTATTATCTGTGGATTGAAGATGTTTGTTTTTTATTGATGTATGATTTTACTTCTACTTTTTGTATATTATACTGAGCCTTTGCAGTATAAGCGGTTTATACATTTAAAGAATTAATGATTAAATAAATTAATTGCTGTCCTAAATCTGGCCACTCACATTTTAGCTGGTTAAATCTAGGAAAAGTTTCAGACAAAAATCTAGCTGACTAGGTTCAGCTGAAAATTTGCCTATACATAACCAGCTCAGATTAACTGACGCTATATTCTGGTCCTGGTGGGATTGAACAGTATGCTGGATTTGTTTTAGTTAATGTGGACAGACTGTTTTTGTGTTGGATTATTCTGGTTCTGTGGGTAATAATTAATGTTTGTGTTTGATGGATATAGTATTTAATGAGTGTTAAGAATTTTTGTGAAGGAAGCCAGTCAAGAATTAGAGACTCTAGTAATGGTTTGCTGCTGAGCTGCAGATGTTTGGTGTAGTGTGTGCTTCCAAAAGCTTAATCACTGGAAGAGCACAGCCGTAATCCTGAGGGAAACAGCATTTAGAATCTTAATGCACACTGTGTGATTTCCTCTCTAAATATTGCTCATTTTGGCGCTCTCCTTTTTTGACTTACAGCATTTTTGGCTGCAAGAGTCCATATTTTGAATTTTTAGCAGCTTTTTTGTTGTTAGGAGGCAGTACCCAGCTTCTCACTAATAATTTATACAGGACTGTCCAACCACAGTAGTTCTCAAAAAGAGCATTTTGGCATAAATGGGGCTTGTTTTAATTGACAGTCATACTTATTTTTTTACAAGTACTGCTGCTGTAACAGCTTTTTTTGACTACAGAGTAAAAGCAAATAAAACTACAAAAGCAAACAAAGAAAAGGAAATTCTTACCAAATGATTCGTTTACAGGAAGATAGGCTTTAACCACAAATACTGGCGTCCCTGCTACTTGGGATTCTTCAAAGACATGACCCCGTTTTCTGTTCAACACACCATAGATGCCTCCAACCACCTGTTCCGGGCACTATAAAAAACAAATAGAAAAGTAGATGACACAGTTCAGATTTTTCTCCATGTCTTATGCATAGGAAATGACAACCTAAATCATCAAGGTTTTCCTTCCAATATCCCAGCAAAGCAAAAATATTTAGTGAACACAGCCCAAAATATTCTGGTAAAACCATGCAGTCCGATTCTACAACCTGCTGGAATCCAGATACTTCACCACATTTTTTTAGCAGAGTCTCCATTATTTTTCTTCTACCACCGAAGTCAGACTAACTGGCCTGTAGTTTCCAGACTTCTCCCTATTGACGCTTTTATGAAGATGGATGAAATCTCTCCAGTCTTGCACACTAATTGAACAGATCTGTTAGTGGAATTGCTAGAACCTCTCTGAACGTAATATCCTAGGATGTACCCCATCTAGTTTTATAGCTTTGCCCACTTCAAGGTTTTGCTACTTTCATACAAACCCCACAACCTTATGTATCCCCGGCAACTATCAGTGGCTCTTCCCCAATCCCTTCTTCAGTGACTACTGAACAAAACTATTTGTTTACCATTTCCCTTGTCATCCCCCACATAGTCCTCCTCTCAGTCTAAGAATCCTACCTCTGCCCTTCCTTCTTTCTCTGACATATATGAAAATAGTCTGGTTAAATCAAGTCAGATGTGACTGGAGATTTTGAGAGTATTATCCTTCCTGGCCTTGCCCCAAAACAGGACAGCAAATGCTAAAGTGAAGTTCACTGATCAAACTTTAAAACATAAACTTAGGGGTGAATTTTAAAAGTGTTGCTTGCATTAAAAGCCCATATACATGAATATCTGGGCCGTGTGAGCAATGTGTATTTTAAAAGCTGCAAATTCCGCGCGCATCCACGTAAAATATAAAGGGGTGCAGTCAAGGCGTGCAGGAACGTTCCAGTGCGGTGCTAAAATTTACACAAGTAAATCCAAATTTTAAATCCAGTTGCCACAGCACGTGGTGGGCTGTTAGCCATGCATTTTTACTTCTGCTCTTGATGAGGTATAAGTCTGCAAACATCTCTATTTAGGCCTAAAACTACTGGGTGAGGAGTCTGGGTCAGCTGCGGGGAGTGCAGGCTGAAGAACTAATGGCGTTTGAATGATCTCGAGATGGACTGGGCAAACTAATAGACTAAATGGTAAAACTGGGAATGTCCTTCACACGAGCATGTTTTAAAATCCATTTAACTGCACACATTAATGCCGACAAAGTCCTAAGGAAGATACATGAAATACTTTTCATTGAGTAACCGCTTAAAATTAGGAGCAAACATATGCCTACACGTGGTAGGTGTACTTTAAATCATATGCACGCAACTGTATGCATGATTTAAAATTCCAGCGTTTGATCGCTCGCATGCAAACTTGTTTTAAAGTTACAGTCACCCTATTTATAATTTCATATATCATAAGAACATAAGATTGCCATACTGGGTCCATCAAGCCCAGTATCCTGTTTCCAACAGTGGCCAATCCAGGTCACAAGTACCTGGCAGGATTCCAAAGGGTAGATAGATTCCATGTTGCTTATTCCAGGAATAAACAGTGGATTTTTGCAACTCCACCTTAATAATTTATGGATTTTTCCTCCAGGAACTTCTCCAAACCTTTTTTAAACACAGTTACACTCAAAACTTTCACCACATCCTCTGGCAACGAATTCCTGAGCTTAATTATGCATTGAGTAAAAACATATTTTCTCTTATTAGTTTTAAATGTACACCTTAGTAAATTCATTGTGTGTCCCTTGTGTGTCCCCTATCATATCTCCCCTCAGCTGTCTCTTCTCCAAGTTGAAAAGTCCTAACCTCTCTAGCCTTTCCTCACAGGAGAATTGTTCCATCTCCTTTATCATTTTGGTTTACCTTCTCTGTACCTTTTCTAATTCTGCTATATCTTTTTTGAGATCTGGTGACCAGAAGTGCACACAGTACTCAAGATGAAGTTGCAAAATGGAGCGATACAGAGGCATTATGATATTCTCTGTTTTATTCTCCATTCCTTTCCAGAAGTCAGATGAGGTCACAAGCCAGGCAGAGGTCAGGATCCAGGCAGTGGACAGAATGGTCAAGGAGCAGGCTGAGGTCAGTACTACCTGGGGAGACAGGACAGAAGGATGCTGGACAAGGCTGGAACAGTAGGATGCTAGAACAAGGCTGGAACTGTAGGACACTGGAACAAAACTGTGAACGCAGAGGCAAACTAGTACACATGCAGTGTCGACCCAACTGCCAAGGCAAGGAAGTGCAGGCAGGGACTTCCTTATATTGAACATTCAATCAGGGCGCGCCGTGGAGCTAGGACCCGCCCCTGGTCCTACAAGAGGCCGGGTGGTCCGCGTGTGAGTAGGGGCATGGCCAACGCCACTGGAGACGCCGAACTCTGGCGTAAGGCCTGGTGCGCAGTGGAAGGCTCGGCGACTGCCACCACAGGTCACTGAGGCCTGGAGGAGCTTGTGGCTGCCACTGGGGAGGCCAACCCGTGACCTGCAAAGGAGGGTAGCGAGGTGAGCAGGCCCTTGCGCAGGCCAGGTGCTGACGGGGCGCGTAACAGTAACCCCCTTCTAGGCCTCCCTCTACGCGGCCGTGGCTTTTCAGGATAATTCCTATGGAAGGTTCTGAGGAGCTTCGAGAATGTTGTGGTAGGGTTCGCATGAGTTCTCCTCGGCCCCATAACCCTCCCAGGCTAAGAGGTATTCCCATCTACCTCGACGCTGACGGACATCGAGGACTTCTCTTACCTGGAGTGACGAGTCTGGTTCGGTAGAGATCCGTGGAGGTGAAGGATCTCTATGAGAGGGCCAGGATAAGATCAAAGGCTTCACCAGAGACATGGAATGTGTTGTAGATACCCATGGCATGAGGTAGCTGGAGCTGATAAGACACTGCTCCCACTCTTCGAAACACTGGAAACAGGCTGATGTACTTGGGAGCCAGGCGATGAGAAGGAAGTCTCAACCTTATGTGTCGGGTGCTTAACCACACCTTCTGACCAGGATAGAAGAGTGGAGCGGGACGTCTATGGGCATCAGAAGTACGCTTGGAGCGCTCAGCGGTGATTCCACACCTGATGAATGGTGTGGGCCATGGATTGCGCAGCTGGAGAAGAAACAGTCAGAAGGAACTGGAAGTGGTAGCCAAGGTTGTCGTCTGAATACCATGGAGATTGGGGATACATTGGTGGCAGCAGTGACGTGGGTATTCTGCGATAGCTCAGCCAAGGGTAGCAGATCAGACCAGTTGTCCTGCTGGTCATTCACATGGGAATGGAGGAAAGTTTTCAAGGTTTGGTTGGTCCTTTCAGCGTGTCCATTGGCCTGTGGGTGATAGGCTGACGTGAAATTCAAGGCAATCTTAAACCTTTTGCACAGGGAGTGCCAGTACCTGGAGGCAAACTGTGGTCCTGGGTCGGATATAATTTCCTTTGGGAGTCCATGGAAACAGAAAATGCGTTTTAGGAACAACTTGGCTAGTTCTGGGGCCGATAGGAGGCCCGGCAAGGGAATGAACTGACCCATTTTCGAAAAACGCTCGATAATGACCTAGATTATGGTATTGTTCTGGGACAGAGGCAGATCTGTGATGAAGTCCGTTGAGATACTGGACCATGGCTCGGTAGGTGCTGGGAGCGGTTGGAGTAGGCCCCAAGGCGCCAACTGATAGGCGGCTTCTGTTGGGCACAGACGGGACATGAATCTACATAGTTACGAGAGTCTTGCACCATGTTGGGCCACCAGTAATATCTCCACAACATCTCTAGGTCCTGGCATGACCTGGGTGTCCTGCCAACTTGGAATCACAGGCCCATTTTGGAACTCATTCACATAATCTACGTGGAACGATGGTTTTCCCAACTGGAACTGTAGTGGTCACGGCAAGGGATACGCAGGCAGGATCTATGATGTGTCTGGGAACATCAGGAACATCCTCTGGTTTGAAGGATCTTGATAGTGCATCAGCACAGAGATTCTTGGAAGCTGGGCAATAAGGTAGAACGAAATTGAACCGTTCAAAGAAGAGCATCCATCGGGCTTGCCTAGGATTCAAGAGTTTAGCTTCTTAAAGGTGCTCAAGATTCTTATGGTTGGTGAAAATGATAAATTTGTGTTACGCCCCGTCCAACCAGGGGCGCCACTCTTGGAGCGCCAACTTGACAGCGAGAAGTTCTCGGTCACCAACGGTGTACTGCTGCTCTGTAGGAGAGAACTTGTGTGAGTAGAATTAAAAAGGTATCAATTTACCCTTTGGAGAAAACTGACTTAAGACGGCTCGTGCTCCAATCGTAGAGGCATCGACTTCGACAACGAATGGACGTCTTGGGTCTGGATGCTGAAGACAAGGACCGGAACATAAAGCTTCTTTTAGCGTCTGAAAGGTGGCTTGTGCTTTGGGAGTCCACAGACGAGTGTTAGCCCCTTTCTTGGTCATGGCGGTGAGCGGAGCAGCTAGGGTAGAATAATTGGCAGTGAAGCTCTTGTAATAACTAGTAAAGCCAAGGAAACGATGTAAGGCCTGTAGGCCTACTGGCTGGGGCCAGTCTCGGATCCCCTGGACTTTATCTGGATCCATGGAGAAACCTCGATCAGATATGATGTACCCTAAGAAGGGTAAGCGATTCCGCTTGAAGAGCACTTTTCTAGCTTGGCATAAAGATGATTTTCTCTTAGACATTGGAGGACGATCCGAACATGATCTTGATGGGATTCAAGATCTTTGGAAAAGATCAGGATGTCGTCAAGATATACGACTACGAATGAGTACAAGAGGTCTCGGAGTATTTCATTCATAAGGCATTGAAAGACCGCTGGGGCATTGCATAGCCAAAAGAGCATCACTGTATATTCATAGTGACCATCCCTCGTATTGAATGCGGTTTTCCAGATATTTTCAGGTTGGATGCTTACTAGATTGTACGCACCGCTCAGATCTAACTTGATGAAGATCCGTGACCCTTGAATGTGGTCAAACAGCTCACTGATAAGGGGCAGGGGGTACTGGTCTTTGCGGATTATGGCGCTGAGCCCTCTGTAGTCGACACAAGGGCGTAAACTGCTGTCCTTTTTCTTGATGAAGAAAAAGCCCGCTCCAGTGGGCTTATCAGAGGGACAAATGAACCCTTTTTCTAGGTTCTCTTTGATATATTCAGACATGGCTAGGGTTTCTGGGTGAGACATTGGATAAGTTATGCCCTTGGGAGGCGTCATACCCACCAGAAGTTCTATGGAGCAATTGAACTTGCGTAACAGAGGCAAGGTATCCGCCTTCTGCTTCGAGAAGACGTCTTCAAACTCAACATACTGAGTAGGCAAACCAGATAGAGTGGTAGACTTCAGGACAGAGACTACTGGAGATTCTTGACGTAGACATATCTTCTGGCATTTGGAACCCAACTGCAGGGAATGCCAATCGAACTGGGGTTCGTGGACCTGGAGCCAGAGCAGCCCCAGGATAACTGGATGTGTAGAACGTTTTAACACATAGGACATCTCCTCCTCGTGGAGAGTGCCCATGGGAAGACAGACAGCCACTGTTCGATGGGTGATGAGCCCTGGAAGATGTTCTCCTTGAATGGAGGCAATGCGGAGACTCACATCTAATAGCTGAAGAGGAATGTTCAAAAGCTTGACAATGTCATCCATGATGAAGCTGCCACTTGCTCCTGTATTGACAAGAGCAGTGGTGGTGAAGGAGTGGACCTCGATGCCCAGAAAGACTGGAAGCAGGAGTTGGGGGCCGGTGACAGTAGTGCCTAAGCTAGGGACCCCCGCCGGGCTCAGGCTTTTCAGTTTTCCAGACAGACCGGACAGGACTGCCGAAGATGTCCGGAAGTGCCACAGTTAAGGGAAAGACCCTCCTTCCTACGGAGACGTTCGGTCGGAGACAGTCACCCATGGTTCACCTCCATAGGTTCCACCACAGGAGAAGGTGGTGGTGCTGGAGTCTTGGCTGAAGGACTCTAGACATGTGTAGGACATGGTGTAGGAGAGCGGGAAGCCTTTACTTCTAGG
Source organism: Rhinatrema bivittatum (assembly GCF_901001135.1). NCBI lineage: Eukaryota > Metazoa > Chordata > Amphibia > Gymnophiona > Rhinatrematidae > Rhinatrema > Rhinatrema bivittatum. Next base: position 787,463,222 of record NC_042615.1, read on the forward strand.
CGCCTTTGCCAGAAATGATGGTCGATCTTCCCGGTGAGGGAAATCAGGTCCTCTAGAGACGTGGAAGTCTCACGGATGGAGAGTTCATCTTGGAGAGTGCTGGAGAGTCCATCTAGGAAGATGGCTTGCAGACAATCTTCTTGCCACCCGAGCTCAGTAGCCAGGGTCCTGAACTCCACCGTATACTCAGAGAGGGTCCGTGACCCTTGATAGAGGTGGAGTAAATTATGGCTGGCTACAGCTTGGCAGCCTGGGTCTCCGAAGGTCTGCTTGAAGAGAGCAACAAACTCGGATAGCTTGGAAAGCATGGGATCAGAGCATTCCCATAAGGGAGAGGCCCACACAAGAGCCTTCCCTTCCAGATGGGAAAGGATGAAGGTCACTTTGGTGGTTTTTATTTATTTATTTATTTATTTATTTGTATTTTTCTATACCGGCATTCACGGAGTTCGTATCATGTCGGTTTACATAAAACAAGGGGTGAGAGATACATTATAACGTAAATAACTAATAACATAAGAGTATACATTAGAAGTAAAACAAGTGCATGGAAGAAAAAGTTACAATAAAACGGGGGTCATTTTAACTGGGATTAGAGTTAGAGGAAAGATAAAAAGATTAACAAGTTTCCTTCAGGAACAAGGAGGGTTGCAGTGCAAATTGCATGAAGCACTGATTGAGGAAGCCAGGACAGAAGCATGGGTCCCCATTGTATCGAGGAGGTGCAGGGAGCGCCAATGATGCTTTGGATAGCATAGAGGCCGATACAGCTCTGGCCAATCCCATGGGCCTATCTCGCAGCTGGGAACAGAGCTCTTCCACTGAATAGGCTAGGGATTCCAAAGCCCTGTGATGTTCTTGGACTGTAGTGGCCAAACCTGGTAGGGCCCTGGAGGCGGGAGACTCTGCCGAGTCCATGACCTTGGCAACCTGTTATGCTTGGAGGTGGACCCTTGTCCTGGAGCAGTGGAGAACGGCTCCCTGGTAGGGACCAGGAAGCACCTGCCCCCAGGGGGTGGAGCACAGGATGAGACAGAGGTTAGGATGAGCTTCACCACTGGAAGCCCGCTTTCCCCCCGGGTGGAGCCCATAGGGACCCAGGCCGCTTGGACTTAGGTGGGCCTCGCAGGATCTCCCGGAGAGGTAACAGAGAAGCGTGCCCATGAACAACAAGGAAGCACGGTCGGACTCTAGGCTGTAGGTCTGGTGGAGCAAGGAAGACCAGAACAGCGTAGGCGATGACTGACAAGGCAAGGAACAGAGCCAGAATCAGAGACATGGTCAATGGCAGCAGAGGTCAGAATCGAAGATCAGTCTGAGGAGTAGTCAACGAGGCAGGGGTCAGGTTCAGGAGGTCAGATGGGGTCACAAGCCAGGCAGAGGTCAGGATCCGGGCAGCGAACAGAATGGTCAAGGAGCAGGCAGAGGTCAGTACCAGAGAGACAGTCCGAGGGTACTACCTGGGGAGACAGGAAAGACAGACGCTGGAACAGAAGGACGCTGGACAGGGCTGGAACAGTAGGACGCTGGAACAGAAGGATGCTGGACAAGGCTGGAACAGTAGGACGCTGGAACAGTAGGATGCTGGAACAAGGCTGAACAGTAGGACACTGGAACAAGACTGTGAACGCGGAGGCAAACTCTAGTACACATGCAGTGCCGACACGATTGCCAAGGCAAGGAAGTGCAGGCAGGGACTTCCTTATATTGAACATTCAATCAGGGCGCACCATGGAGCTAGGACCCGCCCTGGCCCTACAAGAGGCCGGGCGGTCCGTGCGCGCATGCTTAGGGATGTGGCCAACGCCACTTGAGATGCCAAACTCTGGCATGAGGCCTGGTGTGCAGTGGAAGGCCCGGCAACGCCGCTATGGGACGCCAAGGCCTGGAGGAGCTCGCGGCTGCCATTGGGGAGGCTGACCCGTGACCTGCAGAGGAACTAGTGAGGTGAGCAGGCCCATGTTCGGGCCGGGAGCGGACAGGGCGCATAACATATCCTTCTTGGTAAACAAAGCTGTTTGTATAAGTTGCTTTCAACATCCATGCTGTCAATGCTAGAAACTGAAGAATAGGGTGCAGAATTGTTCCCTCGCATTGGGTGAGCAAGTCTGAAATGAATGGCTGCCTCATACGTGTATCTGTTGATAGTCTTATCAACCAAGGAAATCATGCTTGATGCAGCCAACAGGGAGCTATCAAGATCATTGAGCCCTTGTTCCTTCTTAACTTCAAAATTGTTCTTGCTATTACTGGTATTGGTGAAAAAGCATACACCATCCCTCCATTCCAAGGGATTAGAAAGGCATCAGTAACTATAGCACCCTTTTGAACAATATGTATGTAGTTTGTAATTGCATGCAGATTCAAACAGGTCCACATGTGGTTTTCCCCAAATTGAAAATAGATTCTGCAGTATGTGGTTGTTCATCAACCATTTGTGGGTTGTAATTGATGGCTCAATCTATCAACTATTATATTATTTCCAGGCAGATAGGTTGCGCAGATGTGCATTTTTCTCTTGACTACCCAGTTCCATATTGCAGTCGATTCTCTGCAGAGAAGGTAGGATCCTATTTCTCCCTACATGTTTATATAAAACATTGCTATCTGATTGTCCGTCTATATCTATATGGTCCTGATTTTATCCAGAGTTTGAATATTGAAAACCACTCTCAATTCCAAGAGATTGATTTAAAGAATGGAGTTGTCCCTCATTCGTTATCCTTGCATACAGATGCTGTTGAGGTGTGCTCCCCATCAGAATGGTCTGCTGTGTTGATGGGTGGAAATTTTGACCCTATAACAGGTTTTTCTTGATTGTTCATCATGTCAGTGAATTCTTGACTTAGCTGGTCTTGTAGCTTAGTGGTTGGGTAGCCGGATTTACAATTGACCTTTAAGTGCCATTACTGTTGTCTCGTTTTCGGCTGAGCTAATTGTGTTACATCAACTGTCGATGACATGTGACCAAGTAGTCTCATGAATTGTTTTGTTGTGATCTATTTCTTCTTTTTTGCTTGGTAAATATGCGTTTGCTTTGACAATATTCAACCTTATGCTATGTACTCCAGATACTGTTTTGGAGTGAACACAGACTTTTCATAGTTTATGAGAAACCTCACGTAGCGCATCATGTTTATTAGTAGGGTCAAGTCTTCAAATGAATTTTCATATGATGTATCAATATTAGTCAATCGTCTAAGTATGGAAATCAGTGGCGTAGCCACGGGGCTGGGGGCAGGTGCCCACCCAACTTAGACCCAGGCCCACCCAACTGGCACCGGAACTGCAAGGCTGTCGCGGGATCCCATCCCCGCTACAGCGAACAAGAGAACCCACGCCTCGCGCGCCATCACGGCACACATGGGGAAGCGCTGCTGCGGCTGTATGGCCAACCGGACTTCCTGTTGAGGGGGGGGAGCGGAAGCGCCGCGGGCAGCTTCCGCTTCCTCCCCCCAAAGCAGGAAGATCAGCTGCCTCTCCTGCTGCCACCCGTTCTCCTGCTATCTTCGGGCCCGCCGAACTTCCTGTTTGGGGGTGGGGAGCGGAAGCACCGCGGGCAGCTTCCGCTTCCTCCCCCCAATGCAGGAAGATCAGCTGCCTCTCCTGCTGCCACCCGTTCTGCTATCTTCGGACCAAACGGCCTGCCGAACTTCCTGTTTGGGGGAGCGGAAGCGCCGCGCACAGCTTCTGCTTTCTCCCCCAAAGCAGGAAGATCAGCTGCCTCTCCTGCTGCCACCGGCCTCCTGCTATCTTCGGGCGTCGGGCCGTATGGTCCGCCGATCTTCCTGCTTGGGGGAGGGAGGAAGCGGACGTTGTGCGCTGCGCTTCCGCTCCCCCCCCCCCGACAGGAAGTTCGGACGCCCGAAGATAGCAGGAGTCCGGTGGCAGCAGGAGAGGCAGCTGTTCTTCCTGCTCTGGGGGAGAAAGCGGAAGCTGTGCACGTGCTTGAATGTGTATGTGTGGATGAGAATGGGAGTGTGTGTGGGTGAAAACTGGAGCCTGGGTGTGTATGTGGGTGAGAATGGAAGCTTGAATATGTGGGTGAATGGGAGCTCGAATGTGTGTATGTGTGGTTGAGAATGGGAGCCTGGGTTTGTGGGTGGGTGAGAATGGGAGCTTGAATGTGTGTATATATGGGTGAGAATGAGAGCCTGGGTTTGTGTGGGTGGGTGAGAATGGAAGCTTGAATATGTGGATAAGAATGGGTGCTTGAATGTGTGTATGTGTGGGTGAGAATAGTACCTTAAATGTGTATATGTATGGATGAGAATGGGAGCTTGAATATGTGTGGGTGAGAATGGGAGTCTGGGTTTATGTGTGTGGGTGAGAATGGGTGCCTGGATGTGCGTCTGTGTGTGCATAAGAATATAAGCCTGGGGAGGGGTGAGAAAGTGAGAACTTGAATGTGAGCTTGGGGGGGGGGGAGAGCATATGAGAGTGAGAGCTTGAGTGTGTGAGAGGGAGTCTGTGAGAGAAAGCGTGTATGTGTGTGTGTGTGTGTGTGTGTGTGTGTGTGTGTGTGTGGAAGGGAAGAAGACAGTAATAGAAGAAAGACACTGAAAAGGAATTAGGAAATGAGCTATAAGGGAAAAAATGGGAAAAAGAGACCAGGACCAACTGATTAGAAAAATACAAAGATCAGACAACAAAGGTAAAAATATATATCTATATTTTGAGATGTTAGCAATTTAAATATAAGCAACACAACCGCTCTCTCAAAATTTATGGACAGGTAGGAGCCGTGTATAAAATCGTAATAATAAGAAGGCTAAAGTACCACAAATCACCGTGAATTATGTTTGTATCATTAAGTAAACCTCATACTTAGGCGTAGATGTGAATGCTATGCTGCATAATTTGGCATTATTTATCAGTAAAAAAACAACTAGTAGACCTGCATGCCTACAGCCCACCCATGTTAACCTTGTGCCCACCCAAAAAATCAATTCTGGCTACGCCACTGATGGAAATACTAGACACTCTTTTTCCCTACTATTGAAAGGCACTTGGTGAACACTCTGGGGGCTGCTGCTGTTGTTGTATTCTAATTAGACATTGTCTGTTAAGATTTGCATGGGTGATATATCCTTCTGTAAACATAACAATTTAGTTTCGTAAAAGGGTCGTGTTTGAACCTTCTTTGTGTTGTGGTGTCTTGGTGAAACATAATGGGAGACTGTAGGGCTGCATTTTGATTCTTTATTGCTTCTATCATTTCTTTTACCTTGTCTCCAAATAAGTTGTCTCCTCCACGAGGCATATCTGCTAGTTTTTTGTGGATATCATTCCTAAAACCTGAAGATCTTAGTCATGCTAGCCTCCTTGCTACTATGGCTGTTCCTGATACTCTTGTTGCTATATCAAAGGAATCATAAATTGATTGTGTAATGTGTTTTGCAGAATCTTTTGTGTCTGCCTTGGTTTTGTTGAAAGACTGCTGTTCCTCATCAGGCAATTTAAAGGAATATTCCTGTAGTTTTTCGAGGTTATTGTAGAGATATTGGATCATCTTGATCTGATATGCCGCAATTCTGGTTTGTAACATTGCTCCTTGGTATGTCCTTTTTCTGATTATGTCCATTATTTTTGGGTCCTTGCCTGGATGAGTGTTTGAGTAAGTTTTTGCTTTCTTAACCTGCTTCATTATTGATTTAACTATGATGGAATCATGAGGAAGTTGTACCTTTTCAAACCCTGGGCATTTCTGTATTCTGTACTTTACACTGATATTCTTTGCCACTGGAGGACCAGAGAAGGGTATTTTCCAGATCTTATTTTGTGCCTTAATGAAAACTAACAAAAAACTGCAGACACTTCTGTATCAACAGCATAACAATCAGTAGAAAAGAGAGGTGAACATCCCAATTATATATAACTTCAAATACAATTGATATCAAATATTCTTGTGTAGACAATCTTAATGCCTTTTCACCAAGCCAAACTCAAGACACCCATACTTAAACATATTAAACATGTATCCACGAGAGAACGATCTTTTACTATAGCAGGAACCAATGTTTGGAATAAAATGCCCACAGAACTGCGCCTGGAGCCATGTCACAAAAAATTCAAACAAAACTTAAAAAGTTGGCTCTTTAGAAAAGCTTATACATAATGTCTTCTTAATCTGCAAACTGCCTTCCTACTTTAAGCAACCATCCACCCCCCCCCTCACCCTAACCCCCTCACCCTTAACTTACTCTGATTGAATGTACATAGTTATACATCGTTTTATAGTTTTTATATTATGATTACTATTATTTATTGTTATTTAAACCCAATTCACCTTATCATGTATAGATTGTAATTATACATAGTTTCCACCAAGAGATTAGACGGGATTCAATAATACTATATGTGGACTTTTGCCTGGTTCGCTGACCATATTGATATATGTTTGTTCCTTCTGAATTGATTGTAAAGCCTGTTGCTAAATTTTGTTCAATGTAAACTGAGGTGATGTTTTGAAACTTGCCGCGGTATATAAAAATCCTTTAAATAAATAAATAAATAAATAAATAAATAAATAAATAGAGATCCCTTGAATTCTACCCCTGAAATAGGAGATAGCTGCAACCTAACTTACAGACTTCAAGGCCAGACACTTCTCCAAGCCTCGCTGCAAATATCTAAATGCCAATTAGAAACAACCATTTATTGCAGCATGTTTCAAAGAGGTGCCAAAATCGAATATAAGCCAGAGAAACTTCAGCCTTTCCTCATAGGGGAGCTGTTCCATCCCCTTTATCATTTTGGTTGCCCTTCTCTGTACTTTCTCCATCACAACTATATCTTTTTTGAGATGCGGCGACCAGAATTGTACACAGTATTCAAGGTGGGGTCTCACCATGGAGCGATACAGAGGCATTATGATATTTTCCATTTTATTTACCAGCTTTAATAATGGTCCCAATCAGGGGCTTCCTCAAACTTAGAATCCTGATCAACTCTAAGGAATTTCATCTCCAAGAAAAAGGCAAATAATTGTGTCATCTTCTCTAAGGGCACTTCACCTTCCTTCATAGAACATAGCTGGCTGAATCCAGTTGTTCTTCAGGCTCCTCCCATGCCTTCCCTGGGACAGGAAACAGATAATTTATTCCCAGATCAATCCGCTTACTGGGAACTCAGACACCTGACTGGATCTATAGTTGAATCCCAAGTCAACAGAAAGTCTCCTCCTGGCATCGGGCTTCTGACGTGCACAGAAAGCATGATGTAAAACTCTAAGGAATTTCAGAGAAAAGTCCTCCGAATCCAAAGCCTGGCCTACAATAGCCTTTTGAACTCCATAACTGCATCTTCCAAGGGAGCCAGAACTGGAAGGTCTCAGAAATCTCCTGCAGCCTCTGATGCTACGGAAATTCAGAACCGAACACAAGTGAAGGAATTAACATGGCCACCGTTCCCTCAAAAAACGCTGCTCCTCTCTCCTGATGAGTGTCTTGATTGTGGTACAGGCAAGGATTGCTCCCCCAGCAGTAAAAGATACCACAGCCAAAAGCTCTAAGGCATAGATGGCTCCCTGGGGAGGGGCCCCTGCCTGGCAGCATGCATTCCCGCATCTGCAGGCCCTGCAGTGGTAGCTGCGCTCAGAATTGTTTTCTAAATTATGAGAGGGCTTTGCACCTCCCCAAAGCAGCCCAGCTCAGGAAATCACTGGAGCCAGTTGAAAACAAAGTCCCCCAAAGGGACTTACCTGAGATCTGTTTTCAGCCTCTTTGCCTGTCTCTGCCCCATTTCAAAGACCTGTGTCTCTTTTCTTCCAACTTTAAAACAGCTCTGGAGCAGAGAAGGGTAGGGAGACAGTGAGGTTTCTGTAAGTTTTCCTTTTTTTTTTTTTTTTAAGGGAAAACTTTCCCCCCTGGACTCCACCGAATCTCCTTTGGAGCTGGAAACCCTCAACACAAGCTTGCTCTCCTGGGTGTACTAAGGGCCTAGTTTAAGACTCTGTCAGTGCCTAAAATCCCTCTGTACCACCAGGGAGTCCTACCATCTGCTGGCAGCAGAGAATTTTGTTTTTTTGCTGTGCTGCACCTCCCCTGAGTACTGGTAATGATGTTACAAAGGAACACCGTGTGCTCTGTCTCCAACTGCTGGAAGGGGGACATAACCCATTTGTCTGGACTGGACTCGTGAAGTGGGTTAAAACTGAAGTTACCATTTCCTAAAGAGTTGTAATAAAATGGATAACTTTTAATGTATTTGATCTGTTTTGCCTTGCCCCAGGCTCAAGTTTTCAGCCCATTTGGATTCTTTCCTAGCACCACTCACTGCTTTTTATTTGGGGGGTGAGTAGGAGAAAAGGCAGCTAAGAATGAGGAACCATGGGCCTTTATTTGAAGCTGCCAAGATTTCCCCTCACTGACCTAATTAGATCTCATCTTCCTCCTCCTCCTCTATCTTGGCCATGTAGTTCAAAAGGAGGCATGGTGATCTGTTATTTACTTTGCTGCCTTTGAATTTCTTCGAGATCATCATTTACTAGGAGAAAATGTATAATACAGACGTAAAGCAAACGGAGGAGTAGCCTAGTGGAGCAGTGGGTTGTGATCCAAAGAAACCATGGTTCAAATCCCACTATTGCTTTTTGTGACCTTGGGTAAGTCACTTTTACCCTCTATGGCCTCAGTTTCAAATTTAGATTTAAGCCCTCTGGGAATAGGGGAACACCTATAGTACCAGAACGTAATCTAATTTGAAGCCCCTGAAAAAGTAGAATATAAAAACAAAAGGGAATATCCCTTTGCACAGACACTATTTCCGTTTTACATTTATTACTCCACCGTGGATAACCCTCACAGTGCCTATGTCCTAAGCATTTTTCCAACAGAAACAAAATGGCAGAAGACCCCCTGTACACAGACCCCTTGAAATCTACTATGCTTATCATTTGTGATGTACCTGAATTTCCACCAAGTAAATGGGTTCCATAAGCCTGGGTTGTGCAGTTAATGTGGAAGCATAAAGGACCCTCCTGGCAGTAGGAATTATTTGGCCGCCGCCACGATGAATAGCATCAGCGTGTAAGGTCACATCATGAATATCAAACCGAACTCCTCTCATGTTCTCTTCACACAAAACTCCCTGGTAGCAAGAAGAAGATCAGAAATGTGTTAAAAGTTGAGAAAGAGAAGAAAAACAGCCGGGGGCTCCTCTATAGTTGGTTGATGGGCAGCAGCCTTGGATTCCAAGCTCAGTTCAGGCTTCTGTTCCTCCAACAATGCCCCACGGATCAGGAAGAAGGGCATGTCAGAATCTACTTTTTAGATGCCACTACACAACTGCTTGAGAAGAACACTATAGCAGCTTCAACTCTCCAGACTAGCAGAGTGTAACAAGCAGCACCTACTCTAGAATGCAGAAAGAAGATGAATACCCTAAGTTCTGTGCAACGCAATCTAAATTTAGCCCAGCTATCGAAGGAAGGTAACACTAAAGAAGGCACAGAGTCCACAACGGGCCCAAAATAATTTCAGTACATAACAGACAGCAAGACAATTTCAAACTGATGACTTTCTACAAAAAGTACAGAACCATGATATAAAACCAAATGTGGGTGTGATTCACTACAGCTTTTCTCCCATTTTGTACCTAAAGGAAAAAAAATTGAGTGAATCCGGCCCTTTGTCTTAGTTATACCTCAGTTACCCTCATAGATATTCAACTGGGAAAATAGTACTTATTGCCCTTTAATAATGCAATTTAAAATTGGATGATTTTCCAATTTTTGTTGATAAATTTGGGTTTTAACATGTAACTACTGAATTAGATTTATTTGAAATCCCACTGCCAAACAGTATTTTATGCACTTACCTCCTTTGTTGCCCACTGAAAGCCTGCAACCACACTGTCTTTGATTTCATTCAGGTATTGAACACCCTTTGTGATGTCAACCAAGATGTTGGGACCAGTTCCATCAGGTCCAAAGCACCAGATCTTACGGGCTTCTGTTACATCCCATTCATACTTCTCTGCCAGGTAGCGGGCACGCTGCTTGAGCTCCTGACGCGAGCTTACATCTCCTTTGTCAATGTCTTCTGCTAGTCCATCAGGGAAGGGCCGGGCTTTCATGTAAAGCCTGTTGTGTTTATTGGAGGACTTAGATAAGCAGAGCTGGTTAGATTCTTCACTTACTGTCTCACGGTAAGATACCACAGGGTCTGATTTCTACAGGATACAAGGCAAATAAAACAAACTTGAATGTACCTTCAGTAATTCCTGGAATATACTGGCATCAGTTTGATTCTTGTCTATTGTGAAGATTCAAACAGCTTGCAATCCAACTTTTTATAATAAAACATTAATAAAATTAATCTGAAGGAAGGTATACAACTATCTATGCTGGAAATAAGTCTATGGTGTCATAAATGAGCTTCATTCCTCAGAGCAAGAACTGAGTCATAGTGTCTTCCTGTATCTGTTCTCAGCATTCACTAAGAAAACAAATGCTGACAACTACAGCAGCTCACTGACTTCAAACTAAAATAAAAAAGAAATCTGTGGGTTTGCAGTATGATGCCCAAAAATTTGACATCTCCTGTCTATTAGGGATATATGCCTATGGGAGAATGATAAGCTCAGACCCCAGAAAAAGGAAGGATAATTATTGTTGCAGTAGTAAACCCTGCTACAGAGAATGGCACTGAAAAGTTAAATCATAAAAGGAGAGTTTCCCTCTGTTGTTGCAGAAATCTGGATGGGACAAAGAGGAGGGAGCTGAAAAAAGAGGAGGAAAAGTCAAACTGAAGAGCAAAGCTCTTCATGATTTTTTTATTTATTGTAAAAAGGAAAAATTGTTTCTTATCTGCTAATTTTCTTTGCTTGAGTCCTACTGGATCAGTTCAGACAGGTGTTTTTTTTTCTCCCCACCATCAGATGGAGACAGAGAAAGCAAATGTTGCTTACCTGTAACAGGTGTTCTCACAGGACTGTAGGATGTTAGTCCTCACATAGGGGGGACATCACAGGATGGAGTCCAATCACGGAACACTTTTGTCAAAGTTTCAAGAACTTTCACTGACACCTACTGGGCATGCCCAGCATGACACTAAACCTGCAGCCAGCAGGGGTCCCCCTTCAGTTTTGTTTAAAGCTACAGGAAGTGCCGAAAAATAAAATAAGAAAACGAACCCAACACCACGGGGGTGGTGGGCGGGTTTCGAGAGGACTAACATCCTGCTGTCCTGTGAGAACACCTGTTACAGGTAAGCAACATTTGCTTTCTCACAGGAAAAGCAGGATGGTAGTCCTCGCATATGGGTGAGTACCGAGCTGAGGATGTCCGAGATGTGCAATAGGCACAAGGACTGGGGTGGAATTTGGTAGAGGGCATCCTGAACCCTAACGGGCAGGTGGAAGGGTGATGGTACATCAAGTTGTAAAAAGGTTGTGCAAGACAGACTGGCCGAAGAAGGAATCTTGTCTTCCGGCCTTGTCTAAGCAATAATGAGCTGTAAAGGTATGGAGGGAACTCCAGGTAGCAGCCCTGCAAATGTCAGGAAGCGGCACCGAGCCTTGGTGTGCTACAGAAGTCGCCATGGCCCTCACAGAATGTGCTTTAACACTGTCTTGACGTGGAATGCCTGCTTGTTGATAAAAAAGGGATATGCAGTCCGCTAACCAGGAGGAGAGAGTCTGCTTACCCACAAGCTGCCCCAATTTGATGGAATGGAAAGAGACAAACAATTGAGTGCTTTTCCTGTGGGCAGCTGTACGATCTAGATAGAATGCTAGAGCCCGTTTACAATCAAGGGTATGCAGCGCCTGTTCTCCTTGATTGGAGTGGGGCCTGGGAAAGAAGGTAGGTAGTATAATGGATTGATTAATGTGAAACTCCGATACTACCTTAGGTAAGAACTCAGGGTGAGTGTGGAGTACTGCCCAGTCCTGCAGAAGTTTAGTGTAAGTCGGATAGGTAACTAGGGCCTGTAACTCACTAACCCCAGGTATGATGTTCTCCACTAATATCGGTATATAAAAGTTTTAAATAAAATAAATAAAACTCTGCGAGCAGATGTGATTGCCAAAAGAAAAATCACTTTCCATGTGAGATAGCTAAGATCACAGGATTGGAGAGGCTTGAATGGTGGTTTCATGAACCGTCCCTAAACCAGATTGAGGTCCCAAGAAGGGGCCTGAGGACGCAGTGGAGGTTTGAGGTGAAGCAAGCCTTTCAGAAAATGTGTTCTGAGGTGATTGTATGCCACCTGTTGTTGAAATGGCACAATCGACCTCCCACAGGTATCTGAGGCAGTGGAAACTGGCTGCTGCTCTCTATGCAAGAGTCAAAAACTGGAAGCAGGGCCCAGCTGAGGAGCTGCTTGTGGCTTTGTTTATGAGGTTGACGAGACTGGGCCTTTTGGAAAGGTCTCGTGGAACGAGTTCTAGACGGTGGTGGATAGGACTTCTTTGGACGGAAGAATGACTTTTTAGTATCCTTCCTGAAAGGCTGTTTGGAGGAATACTCACAGGGCATCAGAGAGAGCTGGCGAAGGGTCTCATGATGGTCCTTGAGTTCTGCCACCGTCTGCTGAATCTGTTCGCCAAACAGATTGTCTCCTATGCAGGGCAGATCAGATAATCTGTCTTGTACTTCAGGGCGCAAGTTCTTGCCGAAATAGCAGTTGCAGATACCGTGGAAACGGGGTCGAAGATATCATAAGAGGATCTTATTTCATGCTTCCCTGCCTCGAAACCCTTGTGTACCAGGGTTTGAATGTGTTCCTGGAATTGCTGAGGCAGGGAGTCTGCAAAGTCCTGTATCTGCTTGTACTGGGTCATATACAGCTGGTAGGAGGTGATCCGAGAGATAAGCATTGATCCCTGGAAGACGCGCCGGCCAATGGCATCCAGGAATTTCTGTTCCTTACCTGGGGGAAAGGAAGAGTGGGGTTTTGATCTTTTTGCCCTCTTTTGGGCAGATTCTACAACCACAGATTGGTTATTCAACTGAGGTCTCTGGAATCCTGGGGCTGACTGGACCAAATTAGTGGTATCAGCTTTTCTGTTGACTGGAGCAACAGAACCAGAGTGTTCCCAGTTCTTTTTGAGGAGATCCAAAATAACCTGGTGAATAGGGATGGAGGTTATTTCCTTGGGAGCATCCAGGAATTGTAACAGCTCCATCATTTGATGTCTATCATCTTGCTCAGGCTGTAATTGGAAGGGAACCAATTCAGACATTTCCTTCACAAAATTTATGAAGGACAAGTCCTCTGGAGGAGAACGCTTCCTACTTTCAGTAGGAGAAGGTGGCGATGGTAAGTGTCTTGAGATGAATCGTCAGTCCAGGTGTCATAAGGATCAGCACCTGTCCCTGTAGGAACCTGAGAAGGACCGGATGATGGTATTCCTGAAGGTCCTGGTCTAGGATCTGAAGGCATCAAGGGAAGTACTGGAGGCACCGATGAAGGCATCAAGGGCATTGGTGCAGGCATCAAGGGCATCGAATGATGGATCGGTGGCGCCGATGGGCACATCGGCATCGGAAGGACTCCCGATGGAGGAATGCGGAACGGTGTTTCCCCTCCCGATGACAAGGTAAGCGGGGAAGGCACCGGAGCCATACGTGACCCAGGATCCATTGGTGGAAAAGCGGCTATGAGCGCTTTCATCTTCGAGAGCAGCGGTGCCAATGCTGCCAGAATGGGATTGATGGTCGGTTCCACGATCGGCACTGATTTCGGCGCCGGGGGACATTGGAGTCTGTGCATTGCCTTATCGATGGCCTCCTGAGCCATCCAGTCCAGTTCTTCACGGAGACCTGGAGCAAGCAGCCCCAGCTCCGGAAGGGAAGAAGGAGGCAGAGGCATAGCCGGAGGGAGCACCGTTAAAGGCAGAGTCGCGGCTCCCGATACCCGTCCGGGTGAGGGTTGCCTTGGTGACCCGGTCGCAGAAAGGGTCGGTGCCTTTTCTGGATGGGGTTTCTTCGATGGCGGCTTGGACGATGGCGAGGTCAAAGATTTTCCTTCCTCGATAGTTCGAGACTTGCGGTGTCGATGCCGATGTTTTTCTCTATGATCCCCTCAGTCCTGAGGGGGAGTAGAGGTAGTCGAAGGCTGAGAAGTTGTTGATGCCGGACGGTCACCAGCCGGTGGCCGATACTGGCGCAAAGTGGACGGTGCCGGTTCAGATGATGTCGATACAATAGATAGTGTCAGAGTTTGAGAATGGAAGAAAAGTTCCATTTTCTCCATTCTGGTCTTGCAACCTTTTGGTGTCATTAAGGCACATTTGGTGCAAGTCAGGACATCATGCTTGCACCTGAGACACATTACATAGACTTTATGCGGGTCTGTTATGGACATGGTGCGAGTACAGTCCGGGCACCGACGGAACCCCGACGCCATGCCTTTGAAAAATTTAGTCGCGGTACGTTGGACGGCCAGAAGGCCGCAAGGGCCAAACTTGATGGAAATCGACCGAAAACGGGTAAAAACTTACTGGAGTACCGCGGAGTCAAAAAATTTGAAGGAGGGACCCCTGTGTGGTATGAAAGTTTTTAGTAATTCCGTGAGGAAAACTCCTGTCAGGAATCTCTGTGGAGCTCCTTAACCTGCGTGGCTACTGCTGCACGGAAAAAAGAAAACTGAAGGGGGACCCTTGCTGGCTGCAGGTTTAGTGCCATGCTGGGCATGCCCAGTAGGTGCCAGTCAAAGTTCTAGAAACTTTGACAAAAATGTTCCGTGATTGGGCTCCATCCTATGATGTCACCCATCCTATGATGTCACCCATCCTGCTTGTCCTGTGAGAATAACAATTCTACTGAATACTTTGTACTTAAGCTACTGTACCACCTGCAGTTTCTCAGTAACGGGCCGTTACAGAAAAAAGTGCAGGAGAGCGGGTGAGCGCCCGCTCTCCCGACTTGCGCACAGGCCACTCTCCTGTGCGCGCGATTTAGTATCGGCCCGCATGCAAATGAGGGCCCGCGGCAAAAAGAGGCGCTAGGGACACTAGCGCGTCCCTAGTGCCTCCTTTTTGACAGGAGCGACGGCTGTCAGCGGGTTTGACAGCCGACGCTCAATTTTGCTGGCGTCAGTTCTCAAGCCTGCTGCAGCCACGGGTTCGGAAAAAGGACACCGGCATAATTGAGCGTCCATTTTCCGACCCGTGGGCCGCCAGCCGATTTAAATTTTTTTTTTTTTTTTAAATTTTTGATTTTTTTAAATTTTGGGGCCTCAGACTTAATATTGCTATGATATTAAGTCGGAGGGTGTACAGAAAAGCATTTTTTTCTGCCTTTCTGTACACTTCCCTGGCGCCAGCAGAAATTAACGCCAGCCTTTGGACAGGCGTTAATTTCTGAAAGTAAAATGTGTGGCTTGGCTGCATATTTTACTTTCTGAATCGCGCTGGAATAATTAATAGGGCCATCAACATGCATTTGCATGTTGCGGGTGCTATTAGTTTCGGGGGAGAGTTGGATGCACATTTTTGACATGCTATTACCCCCTTATTGTATAAGGGCTAAAGCTAGCGCGTCCAAACACAAGCTACTGTATTGGCCCGTAAATCTGTAAAAGCTAAACTCAGACCCCCTTTTGAGCAGGGGAATATTAACACATTGGTGAAGCCAAAACAAAGCTAGAAAACTCTCCACTGAGAGAATGTAAATGCAATAAATCAATCACTTATTAAAATATACATTCCATCAACAAAATGTCAAACCTAACTTCTTGGGACAGTGAAACACAGCATTGGCTCTTTTGTGGGATGGTTTAGATACAATCTACAATCTCTTGCCATGCAATGGGCTGCAAATGGTGTCAGAAAAGAGCACCATATACTCAATCATTTGCTGGTTCAAAAATGTTTCCTAATAATCTCCTATATATATAACACTTCCCAGTATTAATGCATATCAAATATTTAGCTCAAGATAGCTGTACATCGCAGTCCCGTGATTCAAAAAAAGCTGTGATCAATACAGATGCCCAATGCTACATAGGCCCATGTTTCAGCGTAAAAACACCTAAGAACATAAGAAGAACATGCCATACTTAAGCAAGCTTTCCCGGACACAAACTAATGTCTTCACCTTTATCTTTCTCGAAACAAGCAGCTCACAACCATGTTTTTGTATATAGTTTGTATATTGCTTAACTGTTACTAATATATTCTTTCATTTCCTCCTTCTCCCAGTTCTTCTACCCTTGTTAATTGTAACTGTACCTTCTGCCACAACAGTTCCAGTTTGATGTATCTATTGCACTCCTGTTTTATGTAAACCAGCATAATGTGTTTCTCATGAATGCCGGTATATAAAAACCTTAAATAAATAAATAAATAAATACTGGGTCAGACCAATGAATACATTTTTCTGAAACTCCAAAATACGTGGTAGCCAGGGTAATTGGTAACAAGGATATAGATCATAATTTTCTTTGCAAAATGTTTATCCATTTACTGTAGCCATAGTAATATCTCTGCAGCACATATGCATGCCTGTAATATATGTTATTGATTGATATCCTCAGCTAAAGTGCTTCTGAAATTAATGCAGCCAAAGGCTTCTGTTGCAATGAGGACCCTTGGACCAAGGAGGGGTTGGCTCTATCTACAGGGGGCGAAGCCCGCTGAAGGATCCTGCCATTGGCAGGCAGCCCGGGGTGATGCGGAGACCCTACCGGACCTTCACCACTACCAGCCCTTGTTCCCCGCGGGTTGAACCAATGGGTGCCGGGCCGGCAGGCCTTAGGCACGGGTCTCCGTGTGAAGGTTCCAGGTGAACATTGGACGAATGCAGAGTCAGGGCAGACAGTGAGCAGAGGAATCCAGGAGACTAGCCAAGGCCGGGGCTGGCAGCAAGCAGGGGAATCCAGGAGACAAGCAGAGGAATCCAGGAGACAAGCCGAAGTCAAGCCAGAGGAGCAGTCTGAGGAGCAGGACTGCTGGATCAAGAACTGAAGCGGGAACGGGATCAGGAACTGAAGCGGAGCTGAATCAGGAACTGAAGCAGGAGCAACACTCTACCTATGTGGAGCTGAGCTGTTGCTGAGGCGATTCTGGGAGGGCAGAGCTGTTCTTATAAAGGGCCCTCTGCTGATGTCATCAGATGGGGCCGCGGGTGAGTTTCCCGCCGCGCCCTTTTAAAGCTCGGGGCAAACCGCACGAGTGAGCGCCTAAGGGATCCCATGGGGGAAGGCGCACTGGCGTCAGATTGCTGCGGAGGAGGGCGGCGGCGGAACGTGGTGGCCAGCCAGCATAACAGCTTCATTTATAATTCAGTAAATAATCACTACATTGTAAAGATATAAATACATCAAATACTACACATTCTTACCTTGATGGGAATACATGCATGGTCTTCTTCAAGGTCTTTAAGACAAATTTCTAGATGGAGCTCCCCAGCACCAGCGATAATGTGTTCACCAGATTCTTCAATTATACACTAGAGAAAGAGAGAATTCATTACTTAAATCAAGGCCCATTAATATTTTAAATTTCTTTTTCTTAATACAAAAAAATCCCTTCTAGTACCACTGAAAGAAGAGCTCCCTGAAGAAAGAGCATCGTATTTCTTTGTAAAGCATCCCTAAATTGTAGAAACAAGCACCAACACACTGCTTAAAGTTTCCACGCTGAATTGCTACCAAACAGACTCTGGCATGCCTCATGTGCCAGGAATCAGTGCATTCAAAATATATGATTTTCTCTCTCTCTTTCTCTGTCTCTCTCTCTCTCTATATATGCAAATCTACATACACACACACACATAGGGGTAGATTTTAGAAAAGTACACCTGCGCGTATTTTTGTTCGCGCACCAGGCGCAAACAAAAGTACGCCGGATTTTATAAGATACGCGCGTATCGTATAAAATCCGGGGTCGGTGCGCGTAAGGGGGTGCACATTTGTGCACCTTGCGCGTGCCGAGCCCTACGCGCGCTGCCCGTTCCTTCGGCTTCCCCCCCACCTTCCCCTACCTAACCCACCCCCCAGCACTATCTACACCCCCCCCTACCTTTATCGCGAAAGTTACACCTGCGCTGGTCGGCTGCCGCCGCGCGATTCCCCAGCCCCGGAGCGATTTTGGAGGCCTTGGCCACGCCCCTGAAACACCCCGGGCTGGAAACACGCCCCCTCCAGAACGCCCCGAATGTTGCGCCGCCCCCCGACATGCCCCCCTAGCAAAGCCCCGGGACTTACGCGCGTCCCGGGGCTTGTGCGCGCCGCCGAGCCTATGCAAAATAGGCTCGGCGGGCGCGGGGGGGGGTTTAAAGGGTTACACGCATAGGGGCGGATTTTAAGAGCCCTGCTCGCCTAAATCCACCCAAATCCGGGCGGATTTAGGCGAGCAGGGCCCTGCGCGCCGGTGAGCCTATTTTACATAGGCTCACCGGCGCACGCAGACCCCGGGACTCGCGTAAGTCCCGGGGTTCTCCGAGGGGGGCGGGCCCGGTCGTCACGGCGTTTAGGGGGCGTGTCGGCAGCGTTTTGGGGGCGGGTCCGGGGGCGTGGTCATGGCCCGGGGCGGTCCGGGGGCGTGGCCGCGCCCTCCGTACCCGCCCCCAGGTCGCGTCCCGGCGTGCTAGCGGCCTGCTGGCGCGCGGGGATTTACGCCTCCCTCCGGAAGGCGTAAATCCCCCGACAAAGGTAAGGATGGGGTTTAGACAGGGCCGGGCGGGTAGGTTAGGTAGGGGAAGGGAGGGGAAGGTGAGGGGAGGGCAAAAGAAAGTTCCCTCCGAGGCCGCTCCGATTTCGGAGTGGCCTCGGAGGGAACGGAGGTAGGCTGCGCGGCTCGGCGCGTGCCGGCTATACAGAATCCATAGCCTTGCGCGCGCCGATCCTGGATTTTAGCGGATATGCGCGGCTCCGCGCGTATCTACTAAAATCCAGCGTACTTTTGCTTGCGCCTGATGCGCCAGCAAAAGTAGACCAAATCGCGCGGTTTGAAAATCTACCCCATAACGTATGTGCGTAACCCTTTTAAAATCTACCCCATAGGTTAGTACACGAAATGATCTGGCTTATGATATTTCAGGTCCTGCAGGCCATTTAGAATTTAAAAAATAATCCTGAAAAATTATAGTGGGTCCAACATTGATGGAACTCATTTTGTGCACCAGTTTTTGAGAAAGAAATCAGACTTGCAGTTACAGCAACAAATCTCCCAAGGTTTTAGGATTAAGTGCTTCTTGCAGTTGCCTTTATTAAGGAAGTTAAGACAGGGATGGATTACAACAGAGCCTTTCTCTGTTAAGCATCTGTTCTTTGCTACAGGCTTCTGAAGGAAATTAGGCTTACCAAAGAAATCTCCCTTTTCACTAAATTGCTGACAATGTGGTTGTTTGGTTTTTCGTGATGTAAGGAGTTGTTTTCATGCTTAACCTACACTTTGTCATTTTAGGTTTCTCCTCTGATTGGTCACTTAAGTTACAGGTTTTATATGATTTACTTTTATTGTGGGATCTTAGTTAAGTTTTCTATTTTAATTGAATTTCTGTTGCAGGAGAAACCATATAATAGTCTGTTGACACATAACTTACAACTTGCCTTCCAATTAACAAACCTGAAGCTCCCCCACCTTCTAAATTAACTCCAGCTCTCCCTCTGCTTCCTGCTCCAGCCCTTTCCCTCACAAGTAGCCTGAAGGAAGAGGAGAAGAAATGGGGGAGGATGAGACTGGAGCAGACAGAACAAAAGAAAGAAGAAGCACTCTGCTCCCTAAACCAATCCCTTCCCTGCAGTTGTTTCCACCCATGTCCTCCTGCCTGGAAGGGAACAGGAAGGGAGGGTGAAGTCGGAATAGACGGAGAAGGTGGTCAGAATGTTTGATCTTTCAAAGATCTCTTAAATCAAACCAAAGATGGTTTTGATATAATTCCTGGATGGCGTGATTAAATTCTTCTAAAGCGTTATCTTTGATATGTTTGCATAGTGAGAGTTGCAGATTATGAAAAATCTGTCACAAGAAATCAGGGCTGGTTATACTGTGATTTGATTTAATGAGTGTTTTTATGATTAGATGGTATGTATTTGTACTATGCCCTTTTATTTTAATTTTATAGCTTATATTTATTTGTATGTTTTGTGACTTGTTTTGTATTTGTTGCTACTGAATATATAAGGCATAATATATGATAAGATGAGTAATAAGTATGTAAATACATAAATAAAATCATCTGAACAAGAGCTCTATTTCTGCCGCCACTTGGCAACTCCTCATGCCTCCCTGATGATTCACATAGACTACTGATGTTGCATAGTCAGAAAACACCCTTAATGATCTAACCTTGAATCAAAGGACGAAACACCTGGAGAGTTTTCCCTATTGTTCTTGTCTCCAGGCGAAAGATGGACCAAGATGCCTCTGATGAGTTCCATAGACCCTGAGTCAATCTGCCCTGACAATGAGTGCTCCATCCAACAAGAGAGGCATCTGTCATAGCTACTATCCAGTCTGGTGACTCCAAAGGCATCCCTCTGGTCAGATTCCTCTCAGAGAGCCACCACCCTATGCTGACTCTGGCATCTGGATCCAAATTCAATTGCATCTTGAAATCCTTTGATTGTACTTTCAACCACATCAGTAGTGATCTTTATAGAGGCTACATATGAGCTCCTGCCAAAGGAATAAGATCCACCACCACTGCCACCACCATAGAACCCAGCACTTGCAAATAATCCCAGACCCTGGAAGACTTCAACCTCAACAGGTTCCAAACTTGCCCCGTAAGCTTGGCAATCCTTTCTGATGTCATGAATACCTTGGCTTGTCCGGTCTCAAATCTCACTCCCAAATATTCCAGGACCTGAGAAGGCATCAATCTATTAGAAAAGTTTATTACCTCTAATAGATTGATGTAAAAGTTCCATCACACTGGCTTTTTGATCTTCAGTTCTCCTGGTTAGCCATTACCTTCCAATCTGTAATGTTTGGAAAACTAATTCAGCAATGACCAAGTTGCAGGCCTTACAAATGTCTATCAATGTAATGGCGATTGCCTCTGCCCATGAAGAAGATTGGGCTCTAGTAGAATGGGCTTGAATGTGCTTCGGGGCCTGATGTGCTTTGAGCAAATCTGCTGCAGATATTGTCTTCTTGATCCACCGTGCCAGAGTAGCTTTACAGAGTATTCTTATGCAGCCCTCTAAAAAGAACAACCAATCTACTCCTATACTGGAAGGGAAGCTGCCAAACCCGCTCTTAAAAACTCTGCCACAAAAGAGGCCTTGTACCTGGCTCTCACATCCAGATGATAGTGTTTAGAAATGGAATGTAAGGAAGATCAAGGTGTTGACTTACAAATATCCTGTGGAGAGACTAAATACTACCCCACCCAAGAGGCCACCTGAGTTCTAGTTGAATACGACGAGTGAGGTTATCAAATTTGTGGATACAAAATTATTCAGAGTAGTTAAATCACAAGCAGACTGTGATACATTACAGGAGGACCTTGCAAGACTGGAAGATTGGGCATCCAAATGGCAGATGAAATTTAATGTGGACAAGTGCAAGGTGTTGCATATAGGGAAAAATAACCCTTGCTGTAGTTACACAATGTTAGGTTCCATATTAGGAGCTACCACCCAGGAAAAAGATCTAGGCATCATAGTGGATAATACTATAAAATCGTCGGCTCAGTGTGCTGCAGCAGTCAAAAAAGCAAATAGAATGTTAAGAATTATTAGGAAGGGAATGGTAAATAGAACGGAAAATGTCATAATACCTCTGTATCGCTCCATGGTGAGACCGCACCTTGAATACTGTGTACAATTCTGGTCGCCGCATCTCAAAAAAGATATAGTTGTGATGGAGAAGGTACAGAGAAGGGCAACCAAAATGATAAAGGGAATGGAACAGCTCCCCTATGAGGAAAGGCTGAAGAGGTTAGGGCTGTTCAGCTTGGAGAAGAGACGGCTGAGGGGGGATATGATAGAGATCTTTAAGATCATGAGAGGTCTTGAACGAGTAGATGTGACTCGGTTATTTACACTTTCGAATAATAGAAGGACTAGGGGGCATTCCATGAAGTTAGCAAGTAGCACATTTAAGACTAATCGGAGAAAATTCTTTTTCACTCAACGCACAATAAAGCTCTGGAATTTGTTGCCAGAGCTTTATTTAGTGTAGCTGGTTTCAAAAAAAGTTTGGATAAGTTCTTGGAGGAGAAGTCCATTAATGGCTATTAATCAATTTTACTTAGGGAATAGCCACTGCTATTAATTGCATCAGTAGATTGGGATCTACTTAGTGTTTGGGTAATTGCCAGGTTCTTGTGGCCTGGTTTTGGCCTCTGTTGGAAACAGGATGCTGGGCTTGATGGACCCTTGGTCTGACCCAGCATGGCAATTTCTTATGTTCTTATGAGATCTTCTTGACTTAGTCAAAGGCTTACCCTTATCAATATAGCCTAATGACATACTCCATAGTATAACTGATGCCTTGGTTACTGTTTCACTTTTCCAATGAACAGCACAAAGAGATGATCTTATTTCCTAAAATCATTTGTGACCTTCAAATATCTCAAAAGCACTCTTCTCACATCCAAGGAATAAAGTCTACTGAATTGTCTCTCATTTTCCTGTTTACGGAAGGACAGCAAACAATCTTTCTGATTTAAATGGAAGGGCAACATGACCTTTGGAAGAAAGGAAAGTAGTGTTTGAATCTTCACCATATCTCTCATAATCACCTAAAAAAGGTTCTCCTCAAGACAGGGCCTGCAACTGAGATCCTTTTGGCTGAATAAATTGTTAAAAGAAATACCACTTTAAAGTTTATGAGCATGATAGAAATTAACCTAAAAGATTCAAAATGTGAGCCTGACAAAAAAGCACTGTACTAAATTCAAATCCCAAGATGGAAAACAATCTCTCACAGGATCTCAAATGTGTTTAGCCCCTTTCAGGAAAAATCCAGATGTAAAGACAACAACCGTTCCAACATGCAGCCCCTAAAACACACAACTGCGGTAACCTGCACCTTTTAAGGAGTTAAGAGCCAATCCTTTTGATAGACCATCCGGTAAGAACTCAAAAATAGCTGTTACCATGGAGCTTCTGGGCATTATCTGCTACCTTAAGCACCACTGCTCAAAGGTCCTCTAAATTCTCTCATAAGCCAAGGAAGAAGAGGACTTCCTGGCCTTCAAAAACATGTTCGGCACCACTGGAGAGTAACATTTCTTTATTAAACGAGCCCTCTCAGGGGCCAAGCTACAAGACAGAAATGTCCAAATTCGTTGTGGTGAAATGAACCCTGTGAGAGAAAATCCTCATTTTGAGGAAGACGCAATGGATGTCCGTCCAATGATCTGATGAGATCTGAATATCATGGATGTCAGAATTGCTAGGCCCGAATGACTTGAAACCCTCAGAATCACTCTTCCTATAAAGGGAACTGGAGGAAATACATACAATGTTGCTGCTTATGCTCAGTGCTGAACCATGGTATCCATCCTGAATGATCACATCTGTTTCCTCCTGCCATAAAGCTGCTGAACTTTTGCATTCACTCTGGTTGCCATCAGATCTATGCACACTGTTCCCCATTTGTCTACTATCTGAACAATTACCACCTGTGATCATGACCATTCCCAGGGGTTGATTACATTCCTGTTGAGAAAATCTGCATGAATGTTTTCTACTTTTGCAATGTGCAAAGCAGAAATTGCCTTGAGATGTTTTCTGCCAAGCTAAGCAACAAGTCCATTTCTTCTGACACCTGAGGGTTCTTGGTACTCTCTTGATGATTCACATAAGCCTCTGCCATAGCATTGTCCGACACAACTCTCTCTGCCTGACCTATGAGAAGGGGTGCAAAACAGAGAAGGGCCAACTGTATTGCCCTAGTCTCCAACCAATTCACTTCCTCTGCTGACCATAGGCCTTGAGCAATGTGACCCAAACACTGAACTCCTCAAACAGATAAGCTGGTGTCCATCATCATCGCTACCGAGGTTGGAGTCTCTAAGTCTACCCCTCTCAGAAGACTCTCAGGATCCAACTACCACACCTAACTTACTCTGACCTGTTCAGGTACCTGAAGTCGGACAGAATAATCCTGTGACTGAGGATGCCATTTGGACAGTAACGCTTTTTGTAGAGGCTGCATTTACACTCTTGCCCAGAGTGCTAAATTCAATGCTTCTGCCATAGAACCAACAGCTGCAGATAACTCTAGAATGTCGGTGCCCTAAACAACACTAGTGACCAAGCCTCCTGCTGAAGCTTCTGAATCCTATGATCTGTCAAACACACACGATCTATCTCCATGTTGAACAGAGCTCCCAAGTATTCCAAGGTTTGGGAGAATTGTAACTGCTTTTGGAAAAGTTCACCACCCAACTGAGCTCTGTAACAAGTGGATCACTTTGTTGGTGGACACTGACCTCTCCTGCTCCAATTTCACCCATATAAGGCAATCATCCAGGTACAGGTGCACTAAGATCCCTTCTTTTTGCAGTGCAGCTGCCACCACCACCACCACCATCACCTTTGAAAAGCTCCACAGAGCTGTGGCTAGAATAAAAGTCATGGTCTTTAACTGAAAATGTCCTCTTAACACTGTGAAATGAAGAAACTCTTTATGACACTCTCGGATTGGAATGTGGAGATACGCTTCCATAAGGTCTAGAGCTGTCAGGAATTCCCCCTGCCCTACTGCCAGAATGCCCATATCTCCATATGGAAATGAGATACTCTGAGAAATCTGTTGACCTATTTTAAGTCCAGGATAGGCCAAAAAGTTACTTCCTTCTTGGGAACGACAAAGTAAATTGAATAACGCCCCTCACCCCATTGAGATCTTAGGACTGGAAAATGAGTAGCCTCTGAAACATAACTCTGACTGACTGCTTCTCTCTTCTGGACTGCACGACAAGAAGAAATGATACAAGTGTCTAGAATGAGATGAGAGAATTATAAGGCATAGCCTTTTCGGAAGATCTCTAAAACTCACTGATCCAATGTAATTTGGACCCAACTCTGATAAAATTGGGACAGGCTTTCTCCTGAATCAGCGATTAAGAATATAAGAATCTACCATACTAGGTTAGACTATGGATCCATCAAGCCCAGTGACCTGTTTCCAACAGTGGCCAATCTAGGTCACAAGTACTTGGCAAGACCCCAAGCAGCTATGCTGCTATCACGCAGTGATAAGTAGTGGCTATTTCTTAAGTCTACTTGATAACAGTTTATTGACTTCTCCTTAAGGAACTTCTCCAAACCTTTTTTTAAGCACAGCTACATTAACCTCCTTAACAATATCCTCCGCAATGAATTCCAGAACTTAACTCTGCACTGATTGAAAAATAATTTTCTCCAATTTAAGATAGCCAGGTATATTCAACGGTGCAACTGTGCCGCTGAATATACCCTGCTAGTTAGTCGGATATGTT
Organism: Rhinatrema bivittatum; assembly: GCF_901001135.1. Taxonomy (NCBI): domain Eukaryota; kingdom Metazoa; phylum Chordata; class Amphibia; order Gymnophiona; family Rhinatrematidae; genus Rhinatrema; species Rhinatrema bivittatum. Next base: position 787,488,576 of record NC_042615.1, read on the forward strand.
TATCCAGCTAACTAGCTGAGCCGCAGAGCGGTTGAAAATGGACCCCGCTGTTAATACAGTTGTTAATACAATTGTTACTTAGGGTAAAACTTGTTTTGATAGTGCAATTAACAGATACAGATTTTAATTTGTCAGCATTACAGGTTATCATTGACACTTTGAAATCTCCATCACCATTGTGGGCATATCAGGAATTTGTTGTTAAGTTGGCTAAGTTATTCCTGACTAAGAATTACTTCAAATTTAACAATCAGGTTTTCCAACAGATCAAGGGGACTAAAATAGGGGACCCCTTGGCCCCCTCAGTGGATTGTTTGTATATGTAATCATTTGAGGAAATCCACATCTATGGTTCGATTTATTGGTCTCAGGTCAAACTGTGGGTTCAATTTATCAATGATATTTTTTAATTTGGATGGGGACTGTGGAAAGTTTGGGTGGTTTTGTTGAGTTCCTAAATCAGAGGGCTGTTAATTTGAAATTTACTGTATAACATGATATGTGACAATTATTTTTTGGATGTGTTGGTCTTCAGGCCATCCCTGGCCTGGCTCAACGCTTGCAGCAGCAACAGCAGTGCCTAGATGTTCTGGCAGTCACCGTGGAATGTCTGGCCAATTGCTTGGACTCTCCTGCCACACCCAGGATCTCGGCTGCCCCGCCGGTGCCTCCCACGTCTTCTTCCCCACTGTTGTACCTACCAGCTCCGCCCAGATCCACCGGGGATGCCAAGTAATGCCAGGGGTTCTTGAATCATTGCTTCATGAGATTCTCCCTCCAACCGACTCAGTTCCCCACCGACCAGGTTAAGACCACTTTCATCCTTTCCTTACTGGATGGGAAGGCCCTGGCCTGGGCCTTCCAGTTATGGGAATGAGGGGACAATATCCTGGGAAATCTGTCTCGGTTCGTCCAGACGTTCCAATAAGTCTTCGATAAGCCAGGACGCCAGTCCACAGCCACCTCGGAACTGCTCCATCGACGCCAGGGTTCTCGTACTCTGGCTGAGTACACCGTGGAATTTCGCACTTTAGCCTCCGAACTGGGCTGGCAGGATGACAGCCTGCGGAGTATCTTCCTAGAGAGGCTGGCTTCCAGAATAAAAGATGAACTGGCAGCTCGAGAATTGCCTGAGGAGTTGGAAGGAGTTGGAAGCACTCATTGACCTGGCAGGCCAGATCGACCGGCGCCTTCAGCAGGGCATGAAGGAGCTGAGACCTGGACACTGAGTGGCTCCTCTGTCCCCATCATTCTCTCGTCCGCTGACCTCCCCAGCCACCGCCGAGTCCCCACAGAGAGGGGCCTATGCAGTTAGGCTGAAGCAATTTAACGCTTGAGGAGAAGCAACGGCACAGGACTCTCGGACTGTCTGTACTGCGGCAAAAAGGGCCACCTACTAGCTCAGTGTCCAGAGCGTCCGGGGAAACTCTCGGGCCTAGGTGTCTTGGGGGAGCTGACCCTAGGCTGTATCAACCCTGCTCCCCAATGTACAGTACCAGTAACCCTCCAATTCTCCGGGGATCCCTCACAACTCTGGCCTTTATCGACTCCGGAGCTGGAGGAAATTTCGTCCTAGCTGAACTTGTCAAGCAGCTACAACTTCCAGTGCTCCCACGCAAACCTTCGCTTTTGATCTCCTCTATCCACAGGGATCCTCTGCCTGGACAAGAGTCTTCCTGTACAGCTCCTGTAACCCTCCGGACTGGAGTACTCCACGAGGAAAAGATCTCCTTCCTGATTCTTGATAAAACCGTCCATCCGGTGGTGTTTATTTATTTATTTATTTATTTAAGGTTTTTATATACCGGCAATCATGAAAACATATCTTGCTGGTTTACATGGAACGGGAGTGCATTAAATACATCAATTCGAACTGTGGTGACCGAAGAAACAGTTACAAATAACAAGGGTAGCAGAACTTGGAGAAGAAGGAAGAGATAGGAAAGAATAAACGGTTAAACGGTATAAATAAATTAAATGCTATGTACAAAAGGCATGATTAGTGGTTGAGAGTTTTGTGGAGTCCTTGGAATATGTCCTTGAATTGTGTTATTAGATTGTGTCTTGGAAAGCTTGCTTGAATAACCAAGTCTTAAGTCTTTTCCTAAAAGTTAAGAGGCAGGGTTCCAGTCTGAGGTCTGTAGGAATGGAATTCCACAGGGAAGGGCCAGCTGTGGAGGTGGCACGATCTCTTAAGGTGATGTGTCTGGTCATTTTCGCAGGGGGAACTTTGAGGGCGCCTCTGTGAACATCTCTGATCGGTCTTGTCGAGTTGTATACTTGGAGGGGGATTTGTAGATCGAGGGAGATGTGCTGATGAATAGTTTTGAAGATGATGCATATGGCTTTGTACATGATACGGAAGTGTACGGGTAGCCAATGTAGCTCTTTCAGAATGGGAGATATGTGGTCTCTCTTTCTTGCGCCTGTTAGTAATCGGGCTGCTGAGTTTTGAACCATCTGTAATGGTTTGGAATAGGATGAGGGCAGACCTAGCAATAGGGAATTGCAATAGTCTATTTTTGAAAAAATGACTGCTTGGATGATTGATCTGAAGTCTTGAGCATGGAAAAGAGGTCTTATCCTCTTCAGAACCTGGAGTTTATAGAAGCAGTCTTTGGTTGTTTTGTTGATATGTGCCTTGAAGTTTAGCCGGTTGTCAATTATCACTCCTAAGTCTCTAACTTGTGTGGTAGGTAGGTTGGTAGGAAAAGTAGTATTAGTGTTATTGTTTTCAGGAGAGATGAGTAGGATTTCAGTCTTGGATGAGTTTAAGATGAGGTGTAAGCTGTTTAGTAATTGTTTGATTTTCTGGTGGCATGATTCCCAGTAGTCAAGAGTTTTAGAGTATGTGTCTTTGATGGGGATGATAATTTGGATATCATCTGCGTAAAGGAAATACTTTAGATTGAGGTCGGTGAGAAGTTGGCAGAGAGGAAGAAGGTAGATATTAAATAGAGTCGGAGATAATGAAGAGCCTTGTGGGACTCCTATGACAGAGTCAAATCTTGAGGATTCTTTGTTTTGGAGTTTAACTTTGTAACCTCTGTTATTGAGAAAGGTTTTGAACCAGGATAGGACGGTGCCGCTGATTCCTATGGACGAAAGCTGGTTTAGGAGGATGGCATGGTTGACCGTGTCGAACGCTGCGGATAGGTCTAACAAGATCAGTAGGAAGGAATTTCCTTTATCAAGGCCCATTAAAATATGATCTGTCAGCGAGGTGAGGAGGGATTCTGTGCCTCTATTTTTTCGGAAGCCGTGTTGTGGGGTGAAGAGAAGATTGTTGTCTTCAATGAAATCTGAGAGTTGAGAGTTCACTAGTTTTTCCATGATCTTGGCGATGAATGGGAGGTTAGCTATGGGGCGGAAGTTGTTGGGGTCCTTCGGGTCAAGGTTAGGTTTCTTTAGGAGCGGTGAGATTGAAGCCATTTTGAGATCATCAGGGAAGGTTCCTTGGGCTAGAGAGCAGTTGATGATATTTGTCAAAGATGTGGCTATTGTGTCTGGAATAGATAGAAGAAGTTTAGAAGGGATGTGGTCTGCAGGATGAGACGACGGTTTCATTCTTCTCAGGATGGCTTGTATCTCAGTGGAAGCAACGGGTGTTGGGTCTCCCCTGGCTGCATAAGCACTCTCCTACCATCAACTGGAAGACCCTCCAGATTGCCACGTGGGGGGCTGAGTGCTTCTCCACTTGCCTTCAGGATCTGCCTCGTCCACGGCTCCTGCTTGCTGTCACTACTCTGCCATTACCACCTCAGTACGCGGACGTCTTTTCGAAGGAAAAAGCAGAGACGTTACCCAAGCACCGCCCTTTTGACTGTGCAATCAATCTTCTTCCTGACACAGTTCCTCCCAGAGACCAGGTATACCCATTGTCTTTTCCGGAAACCTAGGCGATGTCCCAATATATCAAGAAGAACCTAGATCAGGGCTTCATTAGACCATCCACGTCCCCTGCAGGCACTGGATGCTTTTTTGTAGCCAAAAAGGATGGCTCATTGAGGCCTTGTATTGATTATCGGGGTCTCAACACCATCACTCTCCAGGACCGCTATCCTCTCACCCTCATCCCTGAGCTCCTGGATCACCTTCAGGGAGCCAGGGTCTTTACAAAATTGGACCTTCGCGGGGCCTACAATTTGGTCCAAATCAAGCCTGGGGAAAAATGGAAGACCGCCTTTAATACACGTGATAGCCACTATGAGTACCTAGTGATGCCTTTTGGCTTATGCAACGCACAGGCGGTCTTCCAAAACCTAATGAATGAAGTGTTTCGGTACATGCTCAACAAGTGTGTGATTGTCTCCTTCGATGATGTCCTGATCTACTCCAAAGACATGAGTACCCATCGTGCTGAAGTTCGCCAAGTCCTTCAGCGTCTGAGAGACAACCATTTATTTGCTAAATTGGAGAAATATCTCTTCGAGCAGGAGTCGTTACCCTTCTTAGTGATTACTGTCTCCACGACAGGCTTCCAAATGGACCCGGACAAACTAACCAACATCCGGGAGTGGCCTCAACCCGTGGGACTCCGCTCACTCCAACGATTCCTTGGCTTTGCCAACTTCTATAAGAACTTCATTCCACAGTACTCTCGCATCGTGGCACCACTCACTGCCCTAACTAGAAAGGGTGCAGATGCCAAACGGTGGTCCCCAGCAGCTGTTACAGCTTTTGAAGAACTTAAACAGGCTTTTCTACAAGAACCTTGCCTCCCGGACCCTTCTCGTTCCTTTATTGTGGAGGTGGATGCCTCCGACATAGATGTAGGGGCTGTACTCAGCCAACACTCACCCCAAGGAGCCCTGCAACCATGTTCCTTCTTCTCCCGCAAATTCTCCCCGGCTGAGAGGAATTATGGAATTGGAGATAAGGAGCTCTTGACCATAAAATTGGCGTTAGAGGAATGGAGACAGTGGCTGGAGGGGGCGCAGCATCCCATTACGATTTACACCGACCACAAAAACTTGGAATACCTCAATAAAGCACAGTGTTTGAATCCATGCCAAGCCAGCTGGTCTCTCTTCTTTAGCCAATTCCATTTTACCCTACGATACTGACCGGCCATAAAAAGCGCCAGGGGGGATGCTCTATCTAGACTCCACGATCCTGGAGATACCCTGGACCAACCCTGTTTCATTCTGGATCCTGCCCAGGTCATCGTGGCCGCCACTCACACAATACCCCAGGGGAAGACAGTAGTTCCACTCCGCCTTCAGCCCAAGCTCCTAGCTTGGGGGCCATGATTCCCTCACTGCCGGACACCCAGGTAGAATTCGTACCATGGAGCTGGTGTCTCGCTACTACTGGTGGCCCCGCATGGCTCAAGATGTGCAAGCCTACGTTAGCTCCTGCTCAACCTGTGCGCAACAAAAACCCTTACCATGCCGTCCTTGGGGCCTTCTCCAACCTCTCCCAACTCCGGACGAACCCTGGACGCATATCTCCACTGACTTTGTGGTAGATCTACCTCCCTCTCAGGGCAATCAAGTGATCTGGGTAATAGTGGACAGATTCTCTAAGATGGCACATTTTGTTCCTCTCCCCAAGTTACCTTCCGCCTTGGACCTGGTGCGACTGTTCACGCAGCATGTTTTCCGCCTCCATGGCCTGCCTCGACACATCACCTCTGACCCGTGGTCCCCAGTTCACTGCGAAATACTGGCGCTCCTTGTGCAAAAACTTCGGGATCCAACTGGAATTCACCATGGCTTTCCACCCCCAGGGGAATGGCCAGGCAGAAAGGGTTAATCAGGGTTTGAAGACCTTCCTCCGTTCCTTTGTAGGGAGCCACCACGACGATTGGGCCTTGTTGCTACCTTGGGCGGCGCTGTCGCACAATACTCATGTACATTCCGCTACCGGGGCCTCTCCCTTCCAGGTGACTTCGGCAAACAACTCAGACCTCCTTTACCTATGCCCTTGGTACCCTCCCCAGCGGAGCAGCTCACGGCCCAGCAGCTCCACGAGCTATGGGATTCCACCAATGCCAATCTTCAAAAGGCCGCTAAGACTGCTAAACAAGCATCGGACAAGCATCGCCGGCTGGCTCCCACTTTCAACCCAGGGGATCGGGTGTGGCTCAGCACTCGCCACATCCGTCTTCGGGTCCCTTCTATGAGGTTGGCTCCAAGATACAATGTATCATTCTCCATTAGTGAGCAGTTGGGTCCTATAACTTATCGTCTATGTCTTCCCACCAGTTTACGGATACATAACGCCTTCTATCTGTCTCTGTTAAAACCACTGGTGCTTTCCGCTTTCCACACTACTCCACCCAAGACTCCGGAGGTTGCTTCTGAGGAAGACCTGGTCTATCAAGTCAAGGAGATCCTGAATGTCAGAAGAAACCGGAGATGTTGGGAGTATTTGATCTCCTGGGAGGGATTCAGTCCTGAGGAAAATTCCTGGGAGCCATCATCAAACATCCTGGATAAATCCCTACTCCAGCACTTCCATCGTACTCACCCAGACAAGCCTGGTCCTTCTTTGAGGGGGCATAAGGGGGGCTACTGTTGTGGGTCCTGGCCGCGGCAGACCACGGCCGCCCCCCCTACCTTTCCGCGGCGAGCCGGCACTCCCCCGGTTGGCGCGGTGCTCCCCGCTACGGGGCCGACCGACTGCAGCCTCCCACGCGGCTCGAACGCCGCTGCCCTGCTTCCTGCGGAGCTTTCCCTAGGCGCGCGCACGTGGGAGGCTCCGCCTCTTGAAGAGGCCGCGGCGGGAAACTTCGGCCCGGTCCCGACCGATGACGTCAGGACTGAAGGGTATTTAAAATCTGCCTCAGTCCCCAGTTCTTCGCCTTAGCAACAGGTCGTCTCCTCGGAGTGCTAGTTGCTGCGTTCCTTCGCTTTCTGATCCAGCTCCTGTTCCAGTTCCTGACCTTGCTTCTTCCTTTGTACTCCAGTTTCTGTGTTCCTCTTCAGCTTGATCTCCTGGTACAGACCCCTGGCTTGCTCCTCGTTTTCGCTTGTCTGCTGTCTGTCTCGACCCCTGGCCTGGTTCCCTCGTCTCTACCCGCCTGCTGCCTGCCCCGGATTGGATTCTCGTTCTACTTCTCTGCTGCCTGCCCAGACCCGGACTCCTGACCTCGTCTTCATCTCTCTGCTCCTGCTTCGCCGAGGCAACCCGCACCTAAGTCCTGCCAGCCCCGGCACCCAAGGGCTCAACCTGCGGAGAATGAGGGCTGGTATAGGTGAAGCTCCAGCTGGGTTGACCTCACCTTCACCACCTACCGGCGATGGGAACCACCGAAGGCCTTCCCTCTGTAGTGGCGCTAACACCTGTCCCAGCTCAAAGGTCCACAACCATAACAGGAGAGGGTTTGTAATAATATTGTGCTATAACAACATTTCAATATCCACTCTACCTATTCAATATTGTTCTACCAGGTTCTTTTGATTGTAATAATATGCATGTTGTGTATACGATTATTTGTCCATGTTGGAAGATTTACATTGGATATAAGAAGAATACGGTTAAGTCACGTATTATACAGCATAAGAACTGCATCTGTACTAATAAAAGAGAAGCACCATTAGTCAGACACTGGCAGGCTGCACAACACAAGATACATCAGTTGCATTTTTTTGTTATAGAGCAAGTAAAACTCTTATGGGGAAGGTATGTGTCTGCAGGATTGCGCAAGTAGGAGCAATTTTTTTAATACTCTATATTTATTTGGCAAACATTAGCTCCTAGTGGTCTTAATTCATCTACGAATGGGAAGCCTTCTTATAAATTAAGGGGTTTGGGGTGATGATTTGTGGTTTCATTGTCTGAATGGGTAGTTTGGATTGGTAGATAGGTAAGGCGGGTGAGAATAGGTTAGCTTCATAATGTCCAGTTCAACAGAAATGAAGTGAAAGGTGGTGGATGTAACATGGAGTCTTCGCCATCATGTATGCTGCTTACTTGTGTTTGGGAAGGGACTTGCTGACTGGATAAGATGAGCTTAAGTTAAATTTTGAGAGATTAAGAATGTGGTAGAGCTTTTGTGTGTTTTATGTTTAGAAATCCAGCATGCAGTTCTGTTGCTGGTGAAGCAAGTTCTGCAGTTTAGGGCAACAAAGGCCTTTGTTGGGGAAAGAAAAATTGGTTCTTAACTGCTAATTTAATTTCTGGAATATCACAGATCAGTCCAGACGCATGGCTTTTGCCTCCCTACCAGTAGATGGAGACAGAGAAGAAAAGCTTTACTGATACTGCTACTTAACATAGTGTGCCTCTTGCAGTCCCTCAGTATGACTTGGACCCAAGTCAAAATAAGATAAAAACATTAACTAACTTCATTCCTCCCCTGCCCCCAAATGGAGCAGGGGAAAGGTTGAGACTGCAAATTGGAGTTCTGTCATCTATAGAGAGGACTGAAACTCCTAAACCAAAAAAACAATTTCTTTACTATTTACACTCAATATAAAGAGTGGTCTTTCCAGAGAGGGCAGGGCTCTGGACTGCTGGGGTATTCCAGGAATGAAAATTAGCAGGAAGAACCAATTTTCCTTTCCTGTACATACCCCAGATCAGTCCAGACGCATAGGATGTACCCAAGCTCCCCTAAACTGGGTGGGAATCTGAAAGACCTGCTCGCAGCACACTCTCTCCAAAACCAGCTGCTTCTGGTGCCCGAACATCCAGTTGGCAATGCCTTGTAAAATGTGTAGAGAATACCAGGTTGCTGCTCGACAGATCCCCTGTAGGGACACCAACTGACACTCAGCCCAGAACGTCACCTGCGCCCTAGTAGAATGTGTTTGAAACCTTACAGAAATAGGATGCCCCCTTGAAAATATAAGCAGACACAGTGCCCTCCTTTAGCCATCAAACCATGGTGACTTTAAGCTTTTTACTTTTTTTTAAAATTCGGGACCCAAAACTAAACGAAAAGATGAGCAGACCTTTAAAAACTGTCAGAGACCTTCAGGTAGCGCAACAGTATCCGATGGACGTCCAACAAGGGAAAGTCCCCACACATGCAGAACACAAGATTCTAAACTCTGAAAACTGAAGGAAAGCATCCTCACTAGACAATGCTTGAAGCTCAGAAAATCTCCTGGCCAAACAAATGGCCACTAAGAAGATTACTTCCCACATAAGGTCCTTTAGGGATGCCTTCCTTCACAGCCCGAACGGAGGACCACAGAGAACCCATCACACCAGATAAAGGTTCCACGAGGGGGGACACTTGCCTCACCTGAGGGCACAAATGCTTCGCTCCTTGAAGAAAAAGGACCACAACCTAATGCAAAGCCATGGATATCCTGTGTATCTTACCTCCAAAACAGCCCAAAGTTGCCATCTGGACTCTTAGGGAATTGAATACAAGCTCTTTTGGAAGACCATATTGAAAAAAAAAAAATCCCAGAATGTGAGACAGACACTCAATGTGGAGCAGCACACTCTCTGAGGTACCATGTCTCAAACACCTTCCACCCTCTAAACACAAGCAGGAGAAGTGGACGGTCTTCTAGTCTGCAACCAGGTGGTAATTACTTTCTCCATCTAGCCCCTTAATTGCAAAAAGTTTCATTCACATATCAAGCCATGAGACCAAAGGTATCCGCCCGATCCAAAAAGACTGGTCCTTGATGGAGTAACTTGGGACCATGCCCGAGCCTTAGAGTACTATCCAACGACAGATTTATTCAGTCTGTAAATCACGAGAAACACGGCCACTCTGAATCTACGAGGATCACTATCCCCGGGCGCGTCTTGAAACGTCTTAGCGCCCATCTTATTAGCAGCCCAGAGAGGAAAGATGTACAACAGAATCTCGTGGGGGTCACAGGGAACCAAAACATTGAGCATCTCCACTCTGACCTCCTTCTTGCGACTGAAAAAGTGGAACACTTTGTTGTTTTACTTTGATGCCATCAAGCCCAGCTGTGTAATACACCATGTGGAGCAAATGAGCACCTTTGCCTTTTCCGTCAGCGCCCATTCTCGGGGTTCAGCACTGGTCCACTTAGAAAGTCCACTTGAGTATTGTCTATGCCAGTGACAAAGGATGCCGTTAGTGCCACCAGATGTGACTCCACCCAGCGGAAAGACTCCTGAGCCTCCCGAGAGACCATTAGACTCTTGGTCCCCTCTTGTAGGATGATGTAAATTATCACTGTTACAGCATCTGATGGGATTCTCACCACTTGACTGCGCAGCCTGGAAGAAAGGAAAGCAACACACTTGCAAACCACACTAGTCTCCAAATGATTGATAGACCAAGATGCCTCCTCCACCGAACACAGATCATGTGCTGCTTGATCCTGGCAAATGACTTCTTAGCCTTACAGACAGGTACTGGTGTTCACTACCATCCCTTCTGGTATCTTCAAATTTACACCCCTGGCCAAAGTGGCCCAAGAGAACCACTAGGAAAGACAAAACCTGGATTCCTTTCGTACTGGTAGGCGCAGTTGGGATTCCTCTGCTCTGAAGGTTCTATTAGAACAGAAGCACCCTCCAAAGAGGCCTCATATGCGTGAATGCTCAGGAAACTAGATCTAGCATAGATGCCATACTGTAGAACCCAAGACCTGCAAAGAATCCCAGACCCTGAGTACTTAAAGCTGCCATAATTGGCTTATCTGTGACTGCAACTTCAGCATCCTGTCCTTCAAGAGAAACACTTTGCTGGTTCTGGTATCGAAGAGGACTACTAGATGCTCCAGAAACTGGATCCGATACCAAGTTGCTCCTTGCAAGATTCACCACTCAATTGATGATCTGTAACATCAGCAGATACATTGAACCAACTGCTGACATATGTCCTTTGACCCGAATTAGCCAGTCACCCAGATAAGGATACACTGAAAAGGCTTCCCTTCGATTTGCTGCAGCCACTACCTCCATCACCTTGGTGAACATCCAAGGTGCCAATGCCAAACCAAAATGCTCTTCCCTGATGGGAAAATGAAGATACGTTTCAGTGAGATCCCGAGAAGCCAGGAGCCCTCATTTGCGGATGGCTGCAGTCTCTGAGCTGTAGTGATTTCCTTCTGACATGGGGCACTCTTAGAGCCGCATGCATTTTCAGATGTAGAATGGGCTGATAGGCACCTTCCTTCTTCAAAACAAAAAAATAGATGGCATACCGTCCTCCTCCCCACTCCTCCAGAGGTACCAGGACAATCACCTCCAGGTGTCATAGACGATCTAGTGGGCAGCAAACCACCTCTTCTTAGGTGTGGGAGGCACACAAACAGCTCATGTAGATCTTGCTGACAGGACGAACAAATTCCAAGGCACAGCCATCTCTTAAAGCTGAGAAGACCCACTGGTACATTGTTATCTTGGTCCACTCTTTGCACTAGACAGCCAACCGTCCCCGTGTGACCTCTGGGGAAGAATGGACCAGCCACGCTGCCTTGTGCTTTCCTACTCCCTCCGGTACAAGTACTGAAGCTGCCACAGATAGGCATATGTGATTCCAGAAAAGACTGCAGCTTGGCAGATGCCCACTTCCGATAGGAGAGTCCCTTACTGGCCAACACTCCCATGGGAACTCTTCTTGTTCCTCTTCAGCTCAAGTTTGGGTAAGGGATTCACTTAAGTGATTCACCAGCTGTTACAGGACTTTGCCAAACAAAGGATTGCCTTTAAAGGAAAAATTGCCAAGCTGCAACTTGGATCATAAACAACTTCTGGCCAAAAAAGCAGACCTCCACTTCCGGGCTGGAAGCGTACAGGAAGACATACAAGCATCCGCAAAATAGGAAATGACAGCCTGCAACCTCTCTGCCTGCTTGGAGGAAAGAGAGGCTCCTACCCCCACTACCTGCGGCTGCTGGAAACCCAGCACCAACAAGCTGGTGGCAAGAGACAGCTGCCTAGAGCTGCTTGTTCACCCAAGGCCAAGACTACAAAAACCTCTTTTGCAGATGTATCCCAGCATCCCATGCACCATAACACTAGGAAGCACCAGGCCCAACTCCAAGACACCCTGGAGAAGAGTCCCAAACTTTGCCTCTGTATCCTCAACAGCCATGCTCTCTTCAATTGAAACTGACAGAAAACCTTCTGAAAAAGGCTGTGACATCTTGTCAAACAGGAGATATAAGTACACCATAGCTTTCCATGGAGACCATTTCAAACAAGGCCTATGGGATGGAAAACTTAATGGGACTGAAGGCTCCTCCAAAATAGGGTTTTCCCTATCTTATACTGGCCCCAATCATCTTACCCCAATGTGCTAGGGACTACACTTTAAACAAAAGGCAATTTGCCACTTCTGAACCACTGAACCATTTTGGAGTCAGCCCTGTCAGCCTTCCCCCGAAGGGTCACAACCCCATCACCATCTCCAGGAAAATAATCTGAGTGCCCTTCAGGAAAAGCTGTCCTTTGAGCCAAATTCAATGCAAAAAAAAGCAGGCTATGCCATTTTTTTTTCTCTCTGGGAACAGGATGGCACCACAGGAGGACCAGAAAGCACCCTACAGGAGTTACCACCCAGAAGAGGCCCCTAGGGATCAGCATTCTAACCCAGGAAATCATTTGATCCTAAGTAGACCATTTCCTGAGCACTGTTAGAGGCTTTTGCTGTAGAAAACAATTGCATAGGAGAAGTTCTTCTTCCCTCGGAAACTCCTGCACTGTGGGAACGAAAACCAAAATGGCTGCCATTCCCATGCTGCAGGGAAAGATCAACACTGCCTGTTTCTGCAGTCCACGGAGTTTGCCTCATCCCAGCTGGCTTTCTTATGCTGGCAGCAGTATTAATCATCACCAGATTGTTCAATCGTTGCCAACACGAGCCCCATACAGCACCGAGGCATTAAAATGTGCTTCGTGTCTCCCCCATGCCTCACTGCATTTCCCACACTCAACAGAAACTGACGTGACGAGTCCCCAGAATGGCAACCACTGCTGGGAACTGCCACAAACCCTGTGACTCCATCTTTTTCGCCGTGCTTCCTGTACTCAGCGGGAGCCACAGTGACGAGCTGTGAAACAGACCATTACCACCAGGAACCGCTGTGGGAATTACTTGTTTAAGTTGCAGGGAACTGTCTCTTGCAGGGGTCTGACAAAAAAATTGGCCCCGTTCCCCAAGAAGCTGTTGTCATTCTCTCTCTCCCCATATACAGGTTGCTGACCTCCATCAGTCTCCATACCATAGGAATTTTACCGACCCCACTAAGAGCAGCCCTACAGAGCTGAAGTGCTGACTGATTTGCTCCAGACCTTCAGAACCTTTTTTTTTTTTTTTTTTTTTTTTTAAATCAACAAATAAGGTGATAAGGAAGGAAAATTCACTTCCCTGATCCAGAGGGCCAAAGAATAGGCTGGCAGTAGCACAGGAGAGGTGAGGCAAAGGAATTTCAATCCTCAGAAAAGGACTAAAGCACCAAAGGATCACTGTTCCTCTGCTTCTCCTCACTTGATCAGGAGGATAGTCCCCCTAAGGGACCTGCCCACTCTTGGGAGTAAATTATCCAGGAAACCAATCGACTGCAGGTTTTACACCTCTACCATCTTCTGGAGACATAAAAATAGTGAAGGAGGCACGTTATGTTAAGTAGCAGTGTCAGTAAAGCTATTCTTCTCTGTCTCCATCTGCTGGTAGGGAGGCAAAACCCATGCGTCTGGACATCTGGGGTATGAACAGGAAGGGCAGTTTGTTGAAAATTCATGAGGTATCATTGCTTTTGAAAGTTTTGCTTTGGACTTTTAAAGAAAAGGGTGCATTTGGATACTGTTTTTCTGTTTTATATGAAGAAGAAAACAATGGGGCCGATTTTAATTTTACGCGCGGGGGTACATTTGTGCACGCTACCCGGTGCGCACTAATGTACACCCGATTTTATAACATGCACCTTGGAGGGAACTTTTTTTTGGATCCCCCCACCTTTCCCTCCCTTCCTCTATCTAACCCACTCCCCGGCCCTACCTAAATCCCCTCCCTATCTTATTTGATGAAGTTACGCCTGCCTCTGGCAGACTTAACTTGCGTGCGCTGGCGGGCTGCCGGCGTGCGAACCTCCAGCACGGCCGATGTGCCAGAGGACTTGGGAATGCCCCCGGCCCCGCCCTGCCTCCATGCCCCGGTCCTGCCCCCGTACCATCACCCTGCCCCCAGCCCGTACCGCCACCCACGCCCCCGCCCCTGATCCGCCCATTTTTTAAAGCCCCGGGACATATGTGCATCCCGGAGCTTGCACTCGCCGCCGAGCCTATGCAAAATAGGCTTGGCGCGCGCAGGGGTAGGTTTTCGGGGATTACGCTCGTATCTTACGCACGTAACCCTTTGAAAATCTACCCCAATGTGTTTGTGTCTACCAGCAATGATTAAAATAAATGGTTCAGCTAGTGAATGAGATGAACTATGCCAGAAGGGCAAAATCTTTGTTTTTGGTTTACCCTTGAGTTATGAGCTGATTTCTAAATACAATATAAGAGTTTTAATAGTTTTTGATGGTTTTGTTCCTTTGTTATTGTGTTTTTATACATCTATATATATATCTATATATATATATATCTCTATATATATCTATATATATATATATATGTATATGAAATTTTGTGTTTATCCAAAATGCCACAATTGCCATTTTTCTTTAAATTTTGATATTCATTATGTATCAAATAAAGAATTTCATCATAGACCTCTGACACCATATAAACACTTTTTACTAATACCATGTCAAGATTTCACCAAATATAAGACATCTAAAATTTTTAGCACCTGCTCACCTGAACCATAGGATCAGACTTAGCCAAGCGCTTCAGACCTTCCACTAGCTTGGGTAGATCAGCAGGATTCTTTGCTTCAACAGCAACGCGCACAACCGGGCTAACACTGAACTTCATCACTCTCATATTATGGGCATGTTCAAAAGTGGTGATGGTACCAGTCTTCACCAAAAATTGGTCAACACCAACTAGACCAACTATGTTACCACAGGGCACATCCTCAATGGGCTCCACATAACGACCCATCATTAAAATGGTTCTATGAAGACAATGGAAAGATACAATTCACTGTATACTTAAACCAAAATCAGCTACAAAACCTACTGTACTTCAAATCTACTACATTCATTATACTGATAGGCTCCAGAAATTTAAGAACTCTTTGTATATTACATCAGATAAAGCATGTCCTCAAAAACTTGAGTACAGGATGTTAGAAGCCATGCTAGGAAATGTGAATATTTTGCAAGTTCTGATGTAGGACTGCAGGTTCCCCTTTACAGCCTCTGATGCTTGTAAAAGAGATGTGGCCTCATATATCCTAGGATTGGTCAATCTTGGCACCCAACAGGAGTAGCAACTCCCTTAAGGATATAGCAAATCACTTGAATGTACCTGCATGCACAATATCAAGACATCAAGAAAACAAAATCAAATGGCTATCTTTATTCCATTGCAACCCATTCCCCCAATCTTGAATATTATGTCATTTTTTGTGCCTGTGTCATTTGCTTATAAGATTACTTCTTTCAAAAAATCAGAACTATTTAGGTTAAATAATGTGAAATTTAGTCTTACCTGCTAATTTCCTTCCCTTGAGTCATACCAGACCAGTCCAGAAAAGTGGGTTATATTCCCATTCCAATAGAAGGAGGTAGAGAGCAACTGGTTTGCTGATGTCACCCTATATAATAGGGTGGGCAACTCCAGTCCTCAAGAGCACAAATGAACCAATTTTTCAGGATATCTATAATGAAAATGCATGAGATTGATCTGCATGCATATTCATTATGGATATCCTGAAAGCTAGGTCTATTTGCCGCTCTTGAGGACTGGAGTTGGCCACCCTTATTATATAGGGTCCTGTGTTTACCTCAGCCTGCCAGTATTTCTGTAAAAAGCTCAAAGAACACTACTCCCCATACCTCCAATAACCAGTGAGCTTCACAGGGACAGACTGCTAACAAGCCCAACAAGACTTCAAACCTACAAAGTATGAAACTATATCAAAATGATCAGTGGAGAATTAAAGTTAACATATTTCACCTAAGGCTGCCTCTGGAGGGACAAAGAAACAAGAAAGAAGTGATTGCATCAAACCTATAATAAATGAAATTTTGATATATCAAACAAACTGGAGACAGCTAAAATAACCATAATATAATTTCCAAATAGCAAAGACACAGAAACATAACTTACGATATTAACTCAAAATCACTTCAAGAATATGTATAGCTCAAAACGCTCAAAGGGTTATGGACACAGCTTAAAAAGCACACCAAAAGAGGGACCTATCAGATAAAGCCTTGATTTAGCCAATCAACAAGTTGAAGCCCTGACAGTGGAATTTTTCAATGGCTATGAGTCATGTGATAGTGCCAGCAAATCAGAAGGGGAGAATGTTACACTCAGCGGTCCTCGGGCTATTTCTGTAGACCACTGCTATCACCTCCAGGCCAGCCTGTACAGGTGCGCTGCGTCCTGGCTTGAAGAGAGGATCCCTGTGCCACCACACACCGCCACCCATGATGGAAGCATTGCCAACCCCGGGCCCAATGTCTGGGGAGGTCCCCACTCCAGGGCACTGCAGCCTGTCTGGTGCTGCTGGCTTTGTGGCTGCCTGTACCGATGCTGACAGCCCTGGAAGATGCAGACAGTAGGCCTCACATGCAGCCTTCTGCTAATGCTGCTCCCCGGGCCTCTCATAGGCCAGCGTGCACCCAACTGAGTTCCCTTAAAAGGCCCACAATAGGAAAAGCCCGAAGGCGACTGATGATGGCATCACAGGACAGGGAATACTTAAGGCTTCCCACAGCAATGCCTCCTTGCCTCGGCAATAGGTCGACTCCGTTTGGAGTAGTGCTTTGCCTCTGCGTTCCTGGTTCCTGATCCTTGCTTCCTGGTTCCTGTCTCTGCTGCGTGTCTTCCTGAGCTCCTGTGTCCTGGTCCTGGTCCCTAGCAGTCTAGTTTGTCTTCTCGTTCTCATGGTCAGTCTCATCTTCGCTTGTCTTCAGTGTCTTCTCCTGCTCCTGTAGTTCCTCGTTCCCACTTCTTCGTCAAATTTGGAATGGACTCCTGGCTTTGACTTTAGTTTGGACCTCAATGCTGCTTGACCTCTGCCTGCCTCTGACTACTGCCTGTTTCCGCTTTTGATTGTACTCTGCCTGTGCCGACCATTGCCTGGACCATAACACTGCTAGAACGCTGCTTGCCTCTGACCACAGCCTGAACCTGACCCTGGCGATTGCTACCTGTCTCAACCACTGCTTGTCCGACTTTGCTTCCTTCTTCGTGCTGGCCTGCAACGACTTAATTTTGATGGATCTTCACCTCCACAGAGGCCCGCACCTAAGATCAGCTGGCCCTGGCACCTGAGGGCTCAACCTAAGGGGAACATGGGCTGGTATTGGCTACGCTCCAGTTGGGC
The DNA here is from genome assembly GCF_901001135.1 of Rhinatrema bivittatum. Lineage (NCBI taxonomy): Eukaryota > Metazoa > Chordata > Amphibia > Gymnophiona > Rhinatrematidae > Rhinatrema > Rhinatrema bivittatum. The sequence goes on from NC_042615.1 coordinate 787,505,920, forward strand.
CTCTGCTTCAGCCAGCTCCGCCTGCCTACGGTGGGGACCTGCATCCAGTGAGTAGCAAGATTTTCAAACTTCATGTTAGGACTGATTGTTTATCTAAGGGGGTAATCTATGTTATCTCATGCTCCTGTGCTTTTCTATGTGTGGGCAAAACTACTTGTGTACTTAAGTCGAGGATTTTTGAACATTGCTCATGCATCCGCCAGTCAAGAAGTTAAGCAGCTCTGGTTTCTCATTGAATGGCGAAAAGACTTACTAAATCGGATATCAGATTTTCTGCCATTGAGGTAGCCAACCCCTGTAGCTGTAGGGATAATTTTTCTGATTTTTTAATTCAAAAAGAACATTGGATTTCTGAATTTCAATTTCTCTCTCCCATGGGTTTAAATCAGAAGAAAGAATAGTCAGCATTTTTTAAATATGGTTTATTTTTGATTGACTGCTGACATAGCAAATGTTGCTTACCTGTAACAGGTGTTCTCACAGGACAGCAGGATGTTAGCCCTCACATATGGGTGACATCATAGGATAGAGCCCAATCACAGAACACTTTTGTCAAAGTTTCTAGAACTTTGTCTGGCACCTACTGGGCATGCCTAGCATGGCACTAAACCTGCAGCCAGCAGGGGTCCCTCTTCAGTCTTGTTTAAAACTACAGGAAGTGCTGAAAAATAAAATAAGAAACTAATCTAACACCGCGGGGTGGCGGGCGGGTTTCGTGAGGACTAACATCCTGCTGTCCTGTGAGAACACCTGTTACAGGTAAGCAACATTTGCTTTCTCACAGGAGAAGCAGGATGGTAGAAAGCAAATGTTGCTTGCCTGTAACAGGTGTTCTCACAGGACAGCAGGATGGTAGTCCTCACATATGGATGAGTACCGAGCTGAGGAAGGCCGAGAAATGCACCAAATAGATGTGCAATAGGCACAAGTATTGGGGAGGAATTTGGTAGAGGACATCCTGAACCCTAACGGGCGGGCAGATGGAGTTATCGCATCAGTTGGGCCGTGCGCGCGCCCTTAGGCATCTGATCAACATGGCGGCTTGCAGCGTCGAGGCCGGTCCGGGAACGCCGGAGGAGGACGGCCTGGGAGACGCCGCAGCAGCTAGCCTTCCATCAACCCCCGGAGGGAGTTGCCAACGAGGTATGGTGGAGCAGAGACGTCGGATAGCGACGGACACAACAGTACCCCCCCTTCAAAGGGTGATCTCCTCTCCGGGGTACCAGGCTTGGGTTTTGAAGGATGCACGAGATGGAATCGAAGAAGCATCTCATTATCCAAGATATTGGTCTGAGGCTCCCAAGAGTGTACTTCGGGGCCGAAACCTTCCCACTCTAGAAGGTATTCAAAAATCTTGCCTCTTTTACGAACATCCAGTATCTCTTTGATTTTGATCTCAAGTCGTCTTCTGCAAGATGACAGGGGATCTTGAGATTGGAAGTAAATTCGCTGAGAATGGATAGTTTCAAAAAATGAAACGTAGAATGCGTTATGGATAATAAGACCAGGTTAGCTTCAGGTGGTAAGTGACTTCGCCAATACGTTGAAGAACTGGGTATGGACCCATGTAGCGAAGAGCAAACCGAGAGGAGAGCAGTTTGAGTCAGAGGTGCTAGGTTGATAACCAGACCTTGTCTCCTGGCTTGAAGACTGGAGCTTGCGCAAGGTGCGCATCGTAGTACTTCTTAGCACGGTCACTCGCTTAATTAGCATGTCCTAGCACAGTCTATGGATATCATCAGCAGTGGTTTTGAGCCGTTAGGGACGTCACTATATGCTTCAGTGGAAGTGGCGGTGTTTAGGGAATGTCCAATAACCAGTTCAAATGGTGACAGTCCAGTACATATTGCTGGATGAGAATTGATGGCGTTGCCAGCGATATGGACTGGGTAGTTACCAAGAGTATCTTCTCGGGTCAATATGTGCTGTGGCTCATTAGGCACATCCTCCGAAAGGAAAGAGCGTGACACAGATACTCTAAGGTATTATGATCCATGAATACGGATGAATACGGTTATTTGATGTTGAGCGCCTTCGAGCTAAGCTGAACGTTAAAGGCGTATGAATATCAGCAGCAATAGGTAGGGCTGCTGGGGTCGTCATTGTGTTCTTCAATAGAAGTGGCGGTGTTGAGAAACGTCCAAAATCACTTCAAGTTGTAATGCAATAGTGGATCTTCTGAATTGGCGAGAGGACTTCTCAGATATACCACTAGAGTTTTGAGAATAAAGTTGCCTCCTACCCCTGAGTCCACCAGGGCAGGAGTCTGAACTGAACCCGGTCCGTAGGTCAAAGAGACTGAGAGAGAATGCGGAAGGAGAAGACGCGGTACGGCCAAGAACAGTCCTCCTGCAGGACTCAGGCCCGTCCGTTTCCCGGACGAATAGAGCATGTAGAGACATCATGGCCAGGCTGACCACAGTACATGCAAAGGCCGCGCTTCTTCCGAACTCTTCTCTCTTTAGAAGTCAAATGTCCATGACCAAGTTGCATCAGTCCAGACTCCTGGGTTTTGCCTCCCCTCCAGCAGATGGAGACAGAGAAAGTTTTGACAGACTCTGCCCTATATCGAGGTGCCACCCACAGTCCATCAGTATTACTCAGTCACAAAGCAGAATGGTTCAAAACCAAACTAACTATATATAGTAACCTAGAACCTGAAATGGAAAACTAACCCCAAATGGGAACAGAACCCATACAGCACGGTATATAATATTGATCTGCAGACCAGAAATTAACAACAAACTGTGAACGAGCGGACTCTCCGTTTCCCGTATGCCGTAAAACGGGTGGGACTCTGGACTGATCCGTGGTACTACAGGAATGAAATTATCAGGTACGAACCAATTTTCCTTTCCCTGTACGTACCCAGATCAGTCCAGACTCCTGGGATGTACCAGAGCTCTTCTTACCTGGGTTGGGATCCGGAGAGGCCTGCTCTGAGCACACCTTTCCAAATCCTCCAGAACCCGGCGGCCTGGGACATCCAGCCTGTAATGCTTCGCAAAGGTATGCAAAGACTTCCACGTAGCTGCCTGCAAATCTCTTGTGGTGAAACCTGCTGACAATTCCGCCCAAGATGCCCGCCTGGGAGCGGGTAGAATGAACTCTAAAACCTACTGGTAAAGGTCTACCACGCAGCAAATGTGCTGAAGTTATAGTTTCTTTCAGCCAGCAGGCGATTGTGGTCTTAGACGCCATATTGCCTCGTTTCAGACACTCCACAGCACAAAACAGATGATCTGAGACCCGAAAACCGTTCGTGACTCCAAATAATGCAGTAAGGTTCTGCGAACATCCAGTTTCCGCAAATCCTTATAAAGAGGATCCGATCGATCCAGTTCTGAGAAAGATGGAAGTTCCATTGATTGGTTCAATGGAACGAGGAAACCACCTTTGGGGAGAAAAGACGGAACCGTCCTCAACGATATTCCCGAATCCGAAATCCTTAAGAAGGGCTCCCTGCAGGATAACGCCTGGAGCTCAGACACCCTACAGCTGATAAAATAGCCACCAGAAAAACCGCTTTTAAGGTGAGGACTTTAACATCGCCCTCTTTAACGGCTCAAAGGGTGCAGAACACAAGGCCGTAGGACCAAATTTAGACTCCAAGAAGGACAAGGATGCCGTATCGGCAGATGCAAATGCTTGACCCCCCGAAGAAAACGAGCCATATCCGAATGCGCCGCCAACGCCACTCCTTGTATGGTCCCGCGAGGAGAACCAAAAGCTGCCACCCTATACCCTCAAGGAACTACAAGATAATCCCTTGGCTAGCCTGTCTTGCAAAGAAACACAGAATATCTGAGACAGACGCCCGAGTTGGAACAACTTTACGGCTCCATGCACCAGTAACTTGAAGACTTTCCATTACCCGGACATAAGACAGAGAAGTGGACGTCTTACAAGATCTTAAGAGCGTAGCCACCACAGCATCCGAATAGCCCTTGCCTCTCAGACGCTGCTCTCAAAAGCCATGCTGCTAGACAAAAGCGATCTGCCCTGGTCAGAAACAGACGGGGCCCCTGATGTAGAAGATTCGGAAGATCTGGGAAACCACAGCGGTTCGTCCACCGCCAGGTTGACCAGATCCGCAAACCAGGGACGTCATGGCCACTCCGGAGCCACGAGGATCACGTCGGACGGATGCAAGCTCCACGCGCCTGAGCACTTTGCTGATTCAGAGGCCAAGGTGGAAACACATAAAGTAGGATTTTTGGCGGGCCAGGGAAGAACTAGAGCATCTACTCCCTTCGCTCCTGTCTTCCATAGCGACCTGAAGAAGCGGGGTGCCTTGGCATTCCTGAACGTCGCCATAAATCCATCCGGGGCGTGCCATTTCGCCTGGATCGAGATGGTGATGACTGAGAAAATCCACGTGGACGTTGTCTACTCCCGCAATGTGAGACGCCGCTATGCTGACTAAATGCTGCTCCACCCAACTGAATTAATTGTTGAGTCTCCGCCGCCACAGCCTGACTCTTGGTCCCTCCTTGGCGACTGATGTAAGCCATTGTGGTCGCATCGACGGACAGGATCCTGGCTGACCTCTCACGGAGGATCGGAAGGAAGGATTGTAACGCTAAGGCACCGCTCTGGTCTCCAGCTGATTGATCACACCACCGAGATTCTTCTGGAGACCATTGCCCCTGCACGACTTTCTGAGACACACACGCTCCCCAACCAGAGAGGCTGACATCCGTGGTAATTACTGTCCACTCAGGAACCTCCAGGGGAACTCCTCAGCTCAAGTTGTCTCGGCAGAGCCATAAATCCAGACTGGATCTTGCGGAATCGGTCAACAGCAGAGGCAGGTGGAATAGCTCGGATACTGGGATCCACCGAGAAAGCAAAGCTGACTGCAAAGGGCGCATATGAGCAAAGGCCCACGGGACCAATTCCAGAGTAGATGTCATGGAACCCAGGACCTGCAAATAATCCTAGACTCGCGGAGGTCGTCTGGACAATAAGACTTGAATTTGACCTTATAGCTTGACAATGTGGTCTTCCGTGAGGAACACTCTGCCCCTCTGCGTGTCGAACAGAGCTCCCAAGAACTCCAATAACTGGGAGGGAATCAGACGACTCTTTGTGAAGTTAACCACCCATCCCAGATTCTGCAACAACTGTAGCACACGGTGGATAGCCAACCGCCAATTCTCTTTTGATTTTGCCCAAATCAGCCAGTCATCCAAGTATGGACGTACCAGGAATCCTTCCTGCCGTAGCTGAGCAGCCACCACCACCATTATCTTGGTGAATGTTCTGGGCGCAGTAGCCAGCCCGAAAGGTAAGGCTTGGAACTGAAAATGCTGGCCGATGATGGGGAACCTCAGGAACTTTTGGTGGTCTGTCCGAATTCCCATGTGCAGATATGCCTCCGTCAGATCTAGGGTCGCTAAAAATTCCGGTTGGCACGGAAGTGATGACGGACCGCAAACTCTCCATGCAGAAGCGAGGGATCCGAAGGCATCGGTTGACTCGCTTTAAATCGAGAATGGGCCTGAATGTTCCTCCTTTTTTGGTACCACAAAGTAAATGGAGTACTGGCCCTTCCGCTGGAGGAACCGTTACAATCGCGCCGAGATAGAGAAGACGCTGAAAGGTCTCTTTTACTGCCTAACGCGTTGTTGCATAACCACATGGGGAGACCAAAATCTGGTGCCAGGGACAGCAGGCAAAATCTAAAGCATAGCCTTGTTTTATCACAGAAAGGACCCATTGGTCTGATGTGAGTTTGGTCCATTCCTCGTAAAACAGAGACACTCTGCCTCCTACCACCGCCACCAAGGAATGGACTGGCCGCACATCATTGCGGAATCTTACCGCCCCTGTGCCGAAGAGGTACCGCCTGGCCCGCTGAAATGCCTCCCCGCGAAAGGACTGCGACCAAGGCTGCGGCCTATTAGAATTTGGCCTAAAGGAGGTAGCAGCTGACCGAGGAGCCCGAGACCTCCGACTCCCATGGTAACGAGCATGCGAAGAAAAGGAGCCCCTTGACCTGGGTCTATCTTCTAGAAGCCGATGAACCTTATTCCCCCCAAGGGATTGAATCATATTGTCAAGGTCCTTGCCAAACAGCAATTTGCCCTTAAAAGGCAGAGAACCTAACTGGGCCTCGGAAGAAATGTCCGCTGACCAGTTTCTAGCCAAAGGAGTCGACACACCGAGACTGCGGAAACCATGGATCTGGCCGACGTCCTCAACAAATCATAAAGAGCATCAGCACTATAAGCAATCACAGCCTCAAGCCGACCCACCTGATGAGCTTCCTCTTCAGATAGTGCTTCATTGGCCTGCAGCTGCTGAACCCAGCGAAGGCCGGCCCTCAAGGTAAAATTGCTGCACATTGCTGCTCGGACCCCCAGAGCCGAAACCTCAAAATTCTTCTTGAACTGTAGTTCCAATTTCCGGTCCTGTAAATCTTTAAGGGCTGTGGAACCTGTAACTGGGATAGTGGTCTTTTTGTGACCACCGACACCGCGGCATCAACTTTTGAAACCCTAAGGAGATCCAAAGCCTCCTTTAGTAAAGGATATAGTCTATCCATTGCTTTAGAGACTTTCAATCCCAGATCCGGGTGTCCCATTCTCGTAACAGCAGGTCTGTAGCCGAAAAATGGAAAGGAAAAGAAGTAGGAGGTCCCCTCAGGCCCAACAACACTGGATCGTTAGCTCCTAATCTGGACTCTTCATGCGGAGCCTCAATCCCCAATTCCCCCAATATTGCGGGAATGAGCGGCCCAAGCTCCTCTCTTCTGAAGAGACGGACCACCTTCGGATCGTCTCCTTCAATACCATGCGACTCACGGGCAGAACCCTTCTGCGGTTCCCCATCCCCCTCCACCCCCCTCGGGGGCTGGGATGGAAGATCTTGATCATCCATGTCCGTGGCATCAGAAAACGTGTCCTGCTCGCCCTGCGACTCTCCTGACCATAAGGGCAGCTTTGATTTTGGTGCCCCCACGCACCCATCAGCTCTAGGGCGCTTTCTTGACTTAGCAGGTACCTCCAAACTGGCAGATTTGCCCCCAGAAGTCTTCTTACTAGCCCTCCTGGCCTTAAAGACCTTGTGCAATAACAAAATAAAATCGGAGGAGAATGAGGAGGAGAGGAGTTATTGGTATCCCCTGCGGGGTCCACTCCCTGATCATCAGGGTCAGAAACCACTCCGGCCTGCTGCCCCAATGGTGTCTTATTTGCCGGAGCCAGGTGCTGTGGAGATAGGGAGGGCAGGAGAATCTCCTCCCCCATTGCTAATTGCGCCGCTGAAGTGCCAGGAACCAAGATGGCTCCCGTTCCCGTGCTCAGCTGGAACGGGAGAGAAAATGGAGGCGGCCGGTCACCGAACGTGTGAGAGGATGAAGTGTCCGAAAAAAACAACCCCCCAGCCACCTCTGAAGTCCCCTTGCCCCGGGCAGCAGCCCGAGCAGAGGCCGTCCTGGGACAGCCGTGCGCGCGCCGAGCTGCACGCGTGGCAGGACGACCGTCTCGGCATGCCACTGAACAAACAAGGCAGGGAATTTAAAAGCAACAATGGCGCAAAAATCAACCTGCGGTAGCTAGGGAAGGGAAAGTATAATGCCAGAAATAACAATGACAACTAGCCACTCAAAAGCTGTGACTAATTAACTTTTTTTTTTTTTTTTGTAAAAAACAAACTTGCCTCCTCCGGGTCCTCCTGGGGTGAGTGATCCGGGCTCCCTGATATCACCCCAGGTGCTGCTGTATAATGGCGATAGGGTCCTCAACTCCCAGCTGCCTCCAATACCAGGGAGGATAGTCCTCTCAGGAGCTGGCGACTCCCTGGGAGGCTAATGGATCCTTAACTACTGAAAGTATTTTCACCTTTTTTTTCTGGTAACAAACCTATCACTACTTATTTCTGACTAAAACCTTCAAATCAAACTAAGTAAACCCGTACAGACTGTGAGATTTGCACTCTCCACCATCTACTGGAGACAGAGAAATACTGACTGACTGTGGGTGGTACCTCAGGGTATAGGGCAGATTCTGTCAAAACTTTCTCTGTCTACATCTGCTGGAAGGGAGGCAAAACCCAGGAGTCTGGACTGATCTGGGTATGTACAGGGAAATACGACGAGTGAGGTAATCAAATTTGCAGATGACACAAAATTATTCAGAGTAGTTAAATCACAAGCCGATTGTGATAAATTGCAGGAGGACCTTGTGAGACTGAAAAATTGGGCATCCAAATGGCAGATGAAATTTAATGTGGATAAGTGCAAGATGATGCATATAGGGAAAAATAACCCATGCTATAGTTACACGATGTTAGGTTCCATATTAGGAGATACCAGGAAAGAGATCTAGGCGTCATAGTGGATAATACATTGAAATATTCAGCTCAGTGTGCTGCGGCAGTCAAAAAAGCAAACAGAATGTTAGGAATTATTAGGAAGGGAATGGTGAATAAAACGTAAAATATCATAATGCCTCTGTATCGCTCCATGGTGAGACCGCAACTTGATTACTATGTACAATTCTGGTCGCCACATCTCAAAAAAGATTTAATTACGATGGAGAAGGTACAGAGAAGTGCGACCAAAATGATAAAATGGAGCAGCTCCCCTATAAGGAAAGACTAAAGAGGTTAGGACTGTTCAGCTTGGAGAAGAGATGACTGAGGGGGGATATGATAGAGGTGGTTAAAATCATGAGTGAATCGGTTATTTACTCTTTTGGATAATAGAAGGACAAGGGGCCTCCATGAAGTTAGCATGTAGCACATTTAAAACTAATTGGAGAAAGTTATTTTTCACTCATCGCACAAGTAAACTCTGGAATTTGTTGCCAGGGGATGTGGTTAGTGCAGTTAGTGTAGCTGGGTTTAAAAAAGGTTTATATAAGTTCTTGGAGGAGAAGTCCTTTACCTGCTATTAATCAAGCTGACTTAGAAAATAGCTACTGCTATTACTAGCATCATAGCATGGGATAGACTTAGTTTTTGGGGACTTGCCAAGTACTTATAGCCTGGATTGGCCACTGTTGGAAACAGAATGCTGGGCTTGATGGACCCTTGGTCTGACCCAGTATGGCATGTCCTTATGTTCTTACCCTGCAAACATCCAACTGGTGAAAATCTTCATTGGCCTCCACCAATCAATCCCTCCTGAAGAAAGGGAGAAACACTATTTGGTTAAGATGAAATTGGGATACCATCTTAGGCAAAAATGAAGGCACTGTGCAGATCGACACCACCTCATCAGAAAAGTTTACAAAAGGTCCCCTGCAAAAGAAAGCTTGAAGTTCTGAAATCCATCTCGTGGAACAGATTGCCATCAAATACACCATCTTCAAGAGTAAATCTTTCAAGGACACTCTCTTTATAGTCTCGAAAGAAATTCAAGTCAAAACTTTTACAATTAAATTTAGGTTTCATGAAGGAACCAATTCCCTCCTGGGTAGTCGAATGTGTCTTTGAACCCTTTCAGGAAACAAGGCATCTAGATGTGCTGCAAGTTATAACCCTTGCAAGTTACCTCTGTAACAAGAAACAACCAGCATCTGTATCTTAAGAAAAACATAGAATTTTATTGTGTTGTATATGCATTTATGATTGTACACCGCTTTGAGTGATTTGCTTAAATCATGAAAGCAGTCTATAAATGTTATTAAATAAATAAATAAATAAGAGCCTGTCCTTTTTCACAACTGTTGCATGAAGATTAAAACTGTAGCCATCGATGCCCTCCACAGCAAGATATACTTGTTGCACATCAAGTCTCAAAAATTCTCTTTACCCTCATATAAGCCATTTAGGTGATTTTTCTTGTGGGCCTGTATAAGCATGGAGACACCCTATAAAGTATCCTTTCCGTGCTAAATGCATTCTCTCAATGGCCAGACCATAAAACAGAATGGAGTTGATCCTCGCACACTACTGGGCCCTGTACTAACAGAACTCTGCTCTGCAAAAACCTGAGATTTTCTCCCTCTTTTCTCCTCATGAGATCTACAAAGGATATCTGGACAATCCTTCACTACCAGAACAACCAGATTCCAAAGGCCCACTATCTTCTGCAGGATGTGCATCACAAGAAGCCATGGAGGAAAGACATACAGCAGCTTGGGTAAAATCATAAGTGCTTTAAACCAGCCAAACCTTTGGAAACTTCCTCTGTTCTGTGGCTGAAGAACCTTCACCTTGGCATCTTCTTTGTTACCGTAAGATCTATAACTTAATCGCTCAGGGCCTGTGCATGAGTGATTAAGAAATTTTAATAAAATACAATATAAAAAGCCAACTGATTATTAATTACTGTGAGCTGCTTTGATAGCTCATGGAAACTAAAAGCAGCATATAAGAATTTTAAATAAATAGGTCTTCACCTTCTGACCACAATTAGGGCATAGCCCTTGCTAAACTTCCCACTCTCCTAGATCAATTCAAGAATCTTAATTATACATTTTCCACTCCTAAGTGTGCTGCTGACATCATCTGCAAGTGCTGCTCTGGCCACAGAATGAGAAGGTTGACTTCCTTGGCTACCTGAGAACTCCTGGTTCTACTCTGGTGATTCATATACGCCTCCACTGTCACACTGTCTGAAAAAACTCAAATGGCTTCCCTTTCTACTAATCAAACAAATTCCTGTAAGGCTTTCCTTATGGTCCTTGTCTCCAGATGCATATATGCCTTTGCCCAGGTCACCAATCCAGGGCCACCGCCCTTGAGCCCAAACTTTGCAGGTAATCCCATATTATGGGGCTCCAGTCCAATATCAGGCCATGAACTTGACTCTGAATCTTGAGGATTCTTTCTGCTGGCATAAATACTTGACCCTTTTTGTGTTGAAATGGGCACCTAGATATTCCAGAGACTGAGTGGGTTCCAGTTTGCTCTCTGCAAACTTAAAACTTAGACCAGCTGTATCACTCTGGATGTAGAAGTTCAACTCTCCTCTCATGTCTTTTCCCAGATGAGCCAATCGTCCAGATTGTATTGTATTTATCATCCAGATTGTATAGTATGTATTTAAATAAGAACTTAAGAAGTTGTCATATTGGGTCAGACCAAGGGTCCTCAAGCTCAGCATCCTGTTTCCAACAGTGGACAATCCAGGCTACAAGTACCCAAACATTAAACAGATCCCATGCTATTAAAGCTAGTACTAAGCAGTGGCTATTCCCTAAGTTAACATGATTATTAGCAGTTTATGGACTTCTCCAGGAACTTGTCCAAACATTATTTAAACCCAGCGACACTAACTGCATTAACCACATCCTCTGGTAATGAATTTCAAGGATTAATTGTGTGTTGAGTAAAAAAGAATTTTCTCACATTTGTGTTTTAAATGTGCTACTTGCTAACTTCATGGAGCCCCCCCTAGTTCTTGTATTATCTGAAAGAGTAAATACATATAAATACAATATAAAAAGCCAACTGATTATTAATTACTGTGAGCTGCTTTGATAGCTCATGGAAACTAAAAGCAGCATATAAGAATTTTAAATAAATAGGTCTTCACCTTCTGACCACAATTAGGGCATAGCCCTTGCTAAACTTCCCACTCTCCTAGATCAATTCAAGAATCTTAATTATACATTTTCCACTCCTAAGTGTGCTGCTGACATCATCTGCAAGTGCTGCTCTGGCCACAGAATGAGAAGGTTGACTTCCTTGGCTACCTGAGAACTCCTGGTTCTACTCTGGTGATTCATATACGCCTCCACTGTCACACTGTCTGAAAAACTCAAATGGCTTCCCTTTCTACTAATCAAACAAATTCCTGTAAGGCTTTCCTTATGGTCCTTGTCTCCAGATGCATATATGCCTTGCCCAGGTCACCAATCCAGGGCCACCGCCCTTGAGCCCAAACTTTGCAGGTAATCCCTATTATGGGGCTCCAGTCCAATATCAGGCCATGAACTTGACTCTGAATCTTGAGGATTCTTTCTGCTGGCATAAATACTTGACCCTTTTTTGTGTTGAAATGGGCACCTAGATATTCCAGAGACTGAGTGGGTTCCAGTTTGCTCTCTGCAAACTTAAAACTTAGACCAGCTGTATCACTCTGGATGTAGAAGTTCAACTCTCCTCTCATGTCTTTTCCCAGATGAGCCAATCGTCCAGATTGTATTGTATTTATCATCCAGATTGTATAGTATGTTTTAAATAAGAACTTAAGAAGTTGTCATATTGGGTCAGACCAAGGGTCCTCAAGCTCAGCATCCTGTTTCCAACAGTGGACAATCCAGGCTACAAGTACCCAAACATTAAACAGATCCCATGCTATTAAAGCTGGTACTAAGCAGTGGCTATTCCCTAAGTTAACATGATTATTAGCAGTTTATGGACTTCTCCAGGAACTTGTCCAAACATTATTTAAACCCAGCGACACTAACTGCATTAACCACATCCTCTGGTAATGAATTTCAAGGATTAATTGTGTGTTGAGTAAAAAAAGAATTTTCTCACATTTTGTTTTAAATGTGCTACTTGCTAACTTCATGGAGCCCCCCTAGTTCTGTATTATCTGAAAGAGTAAATGACCGATTCACATTTACCCATTCAAGTCCATTCATTATTTTATAGACTTCTATCATATTCCCCACTCAGCTAGCTCTTCTTCAAGCTGAACAATCTCTTTAGCCTTTCTTCATAAGGGAGCCGGTTCATCTCTTTTATCATTCTGGATGCCCAGTTCTGTACCTTCTTCTTTTTTGAGATGTGACGACCAGAATTGCACACAGTATTGAAGGTGCGGTCACACCATGGAGTAATACAGAGGCATTATGACATTTTCCGTTTTATTCACCATTCCCTTCCTAATAATCCCTAACATTCTGTTTGCTTTTTTGACCACCGCGGCATACTGAGTTGAAGATTTTAATGTATTCTCCACTGTGACTCCTAGATCTTTTTCCTGGGTGGTAACTCTTAATACAGAACCTAACATCGTGTAACTACAGCATGTGTTATTTTTCCTTACATGTAACACCTTGCACTTGCCCACATTAAATTCAATTTGCCATTTGGATGTCCAAGCTTCCAGTCTTGCAAGGTCCTCACAATCCACTTGTGATTTAGCTACTCATTTATAAATATATTAAAAGCACTGGTCCAAGTACAGATCCCTGAGGCACTCCACTGTTTACGTTTTTCCACTGAGAAAATTGACCATTTAATCCTACTCTCTTTTAACCAGTTTGCAATCCACAAAAGGAGAAAGCCACCTATTCCTTAACTTTTCAGTTATTTTAGAAGCCTCTCATGAGGAACTTTGTCAAATGCCTTCTAAAAATCCAGATACACTACATCTACTGGGCCACCGTTATCTACGTTTATTAACTCTTCAAAATATGTAGCAGATTTGTGAGGCAAGACTTCCCTTCCCTTCCATGCTGGTGTCCCATTAAACTATATAAATTCTGTGATGTTGTTCTTAGAATATTTTCCACAATTCTGTCTGGCACTAAAGTCAGGCTCACTGGTCTATAGTTTCCCGGATCATCCCTGAAGCCCTTTTTAAATATCAGGGCTACACTGCTCACCCTCCAGTCTTCAGGTACAATGGATTATTTTAATGATTGGTTATAAATTAATAGTATAAGTCTGAAGTTTCATGTTTGAGTTCAAGAACCCTGACGGGCATACCATCTGGTCCAGATGATTTGCTACTCTTCAGTTCATCAATCTGGTCTACTATATCTTCCAGGTTCACAGTGATTTAGTTCAGTTCATCTGAATCATCACCCTTGAAAACCATCTATGGTATGAGTATCTCCCCAACATCCTCATTGTTTTATGTAAACTGATATGATGTCCCAACTAATACCGGTATATAAAAAAAATTTCAAATAAATAAATAAATTAGTAAATGATGGCCTTATCTTCCCTAAGTGCCCCTTTAATCCATCGATCATCTAACGGTCCAACCGATTCCCTCGCAGGCTTCCTGCTTCGGATATATTTTAAAACATTTTTATGAATTTTTGCCTCTACAGCCAACTTCTTTTCAAATTCTCTCTTAGCCTGTCTTATCAATGTTTTACATTTAACTTATCAATGCTTATGCGTTTTCCTATTTTCCAATTTTTGAATATGCTTTTTGGCTAAAATAGCCTCTTTCACCTTGCCTTTTAACCATGCTAGCAATCGTTTGGCCTTCCTTCCACCTTTCTTAATGCATGGAATACATCTGATTATGAATGTTTCATTGTAAGCCCACTGAAGGAATTTATTGAAGTTTGCAGGATAGATAATACCCCTCCTGGAGAAAGGCAGCTGCTACTACCACCATCACTTTCAAAAGTGTTCAGGATACTGTGGCCAACTGAAAGGCAATGCCTTAAACTGGAGGTGTCCCCTGGGAACTGCAAAGTATAGGAATCTCTGATGAGAATGTGATGAGAAAGAACCAGAGAAACCAGGGTTCAAATCCCACTGCTGCTCCTTGTGACCTTGGGCAAATTACTTCACCCTCTACTGCCTCATATACAAACTTAGGGCCTGAAGCTCTTAGATTGTAAATTCTCTGGGGACAGGGAAATACTTACTGTACCTGAATGTAACTTGCCTTGAGCTACCAATAAAAAGTTGTGATATAAATACACAATAAATAAACATTAAATTGAGGGAAGTTAA